>NC_143055.1:134429772-134581287 GCF_052426305.1 Pelodiscus sinensis | reverse complement strand
TGACAGCATCTCTGCCAATCTGTGGGTAAATGCTACCCGATTCTTCCATTTGAACAGCCAAATGGAGAAGAGCAAAATGAGAGCTGTATTAACTTCCCAGGGGGTATGGAATGTGAAGCATGTGTAATTTCCCAGTACATCTACGTTTGAGGTCTCTAAGCTTTGTTGGCATTTGCAAACTTTTACAGAATTTACAATAGAACAGCCTTTGATTGTGAAAAAAAATCCTTTAGCTGCTTTGCAATCAGTTCTTACCCTTCCAGGGGATTGTCCTAGCACTCACTTGATGGTGAAGTTTCCATAATGAATGCAGACGTAAGGGCATTTGAATTGGAGCGTTCTTACAGAAGATACATTTTTGTCACAAAAGGAAGAACCACAAACCTGGGTTTTGCAAAGTCATCGTTTACCTCTGGACACTCCTTGAATGAACACTGTTGGTTGCATCTGTGCCCAGCTTGAAGAGTGACAAGCACAACTAAACTCTTTCTTTCTTTCATTTTTTCGGTCCTGTGTGATACTGGATTTTTTTTCTTTAAATTGGTTTTGAAAATAATGAACTATTAGTGAAAATGGGCTTAAATCCTACTAGCTTAACATTTAATGGTTTTCCCTTTAAGGCCTAGTTAGCACACAGTTTTTCTACTACTTTGGTATGGCCTTGGGGTATGAACTTGGGCGGATATAGTTAAAACAGTACAAAAAGTTTGTGGGGAGATGTTTCAAGTCAGCATATGATAGTTACTGTTGAAATCCCAGCACTATTGAAGTCAATAGGAGTTTTTAATGGAGCCAGGATTTCACCCCCACATACTTAGATAGGAATCAAGGTAATAAGGGGGAAAAATGTCTGTTTACTGGGGATGTGATAAGGCAATTGCAATAGGCAAAGCATAACTCGTTAAAGGAATGGGAAAATTAATTAGGAAAAGAGAAACTGTGACTTATTGTTCCGGGTTTTGTATTTCTTTGTTCCTTAAAACTAATGTTCTTTTCAGTGGTTGCATTTAGAGTAAGCAGAAATTAGAGTGGACTCACTGTTGATTTACCACAATTGGTTCATAATGACTAGTGGAGACAATTTGTCATTTGCTTCTATTTGGATACAATAGGGTAAGAGTAAGTGAATTAATGTAAGTGCAACTGTTTTTCGATAGTTTATCTCAGGATAAAAAAAATCAGATTTCTTTTCTAAATTAGTCTGAATGGAAGGGGATTTCCCCTTGGGGTAAAAAATGTGGTGCCTAAGTCATTTTTAAAGACATGTATTTTCTATTCTTAATGAGTTCTCAGTGCTCAGTGAGAATTTGGATTCTATATCAACGGGTGCAGGTTGAACCTCTCCAGTTCAGCACTCTGGTCTATTCACATCTGTGGTCCAGCATGATTGTAGTTAGCTGGATGTCCACTTAGCATGGATGTGGCCAGTTTCCTGCAGTCCCTTAAAGTTTGTTTATAGCCCCCCCCCAGTCCTGGCTCTGTGTTCTGTGCTGTTCTTTAGCTCTAATTTACCCCTAAATGTCTTCTAACAGCCCACTAAGCAGTGGCAGTGGTGGTGATTCTGCTAGACAATATTGACCTCCCATGGTCTGACAAATTCTCTGGGTCGGTACCAGTCAGGTGCTGAGAGTGCTGGACCAGAGAGGGTCAACCTGTGCTATAAAAACCATTTGGCCTTGTCTATGCCCCATTCCCCCAAAGAAGTTTGTGAGCTAAACTGACATAATTCAAATGAAACCAGTGTCAGTACGTCTCATCTAAGAGCTTGCATTAATTTAACTAGATCCGTTTTTTAATTGCTTTAATTAAGCTGGTGGAGTCTTCTAGTATAGATAAGGCCTTACACTTTCAAAAAAGTGCCAAATGGTATGTTTACATGGTACAGTGAACAGGTGTTTCTCTTGATTTTATCCCAGATTCCCCTACTGTTCACACACACAAACCTTTGACCTGGGTTTGGATGTGCTTTAAGGCCAGGCTAATTTACATGACTTGGATAACAGATAAGAACCAAGTCTCCCCTTTTTAATTTGGCCTAGTGCACATCCACTTTGCAGTGAGGACATGGGATGGAATAACCAAGCATTCATAGTCCTCCAATGCTTTCCCGCAGTTCCTCCCAAAGGCAAGGCCAGACAATTACACAGTTGACTGGGAAAGAGCCCTGGTGCATCCCAGAACAAAGAGCCATGGAATACGCCCCTAAACACACCCAAGCAATTGCAGAGACGGGGAGGACACAGCAATGAGCTTAGGGCTTTGCAGTATTGCTGTTCACCCGTAGGCTAGTCCAAGCAGGGTACTCGGAGCTGAGTTGATTACGCAGGGAGGAACAGACTGTTAGTGACTTAGCCACATCATTCCCAAGACTTCCATTGCACTTGAGACAGTGCCACTGATTTGCTTTGACTTTAGGAGCTGGGGAGGGGGGGAAGAAAGAGACTTCTGTAAATGGGAAGGGACTATTTTACTCTATCTCCAGCCATTGAAATGGCCTTTTTCTCTTTAGCATGACTTTTTCAATAGAGACCTCCCTTTCCTCCCCTCCTGCACTCTCTATGCCATGAGAAGTTTTTACTAGGTTCACATGCCGATAGCGTTGTCACATCCGATGTGACAGTCGCATACGAGAGAGTTGCTTTGAGTCTCTCAAACAGCCCTGGATGGCAAGGGTGCTTGTCGATTCAGGATAACGCAGGGACACCGCAGTGACAGCAGACGGCTGCGTTGTGTAAGAAGGGCTGCAGTCTGCGTTACTCGTTACCCACGTTTGCGGGCTGGCCCTCGTTTTGGCAGTCGGGTTAACAAATGACACGCATGGAGCTATAGTTCTTCCAAAGTAAGTAATGTATCAAGCATCTATGCCATCCATCAAAGAGGATTGGTCACAATAAAGGGTCAGGAGATTAACTTGAATGCACACCATATGCTGAAAACTGGATCTCCGACGCTGCCACCAGTCTCAGCTATATAAGCAGATCCCTTTGGGCTCTGTCAGAGCCCGGGGGTGTGCCCATGTGGAGCCTTGGGGAAGACTGGAGCCCAATTTATCCTCGTGTCATGTAGATAGAGTGTTCTCAGAACTTCAAGAGAACATCCATCCCCAGAATAGTGATACTAGGCCATCAGTTCTCATGTCACGTGTACTGGGCAATAGAGTAAAGGGTTATATGGACATTAAAATTCACCTGGAAAGGGTTTCTATCATCCCATATGGATCTGGAGTCCGTGAGGGATTTTATGAAGGGATTTTATCGTACACCACGTAGCATCGGGGATGTTAACATGGCTGAGTCAAGGCTGGACTATTTTGTTTTGGGCTAAGCAGTGTCTGAGCGTGGCATTTGCACATTCTTCATTGGAGCTAGCTGCTTGGGGCCGCACTGGCTCTGTTTTCCAGGTTCAGAAAATGCATCTCCCATTCGTTCCGGATCCGTTTGCCCCCGTTTCTCACTCGTGAGTTATAATCTTAGCAATTTCTGTTAAAGCAGCTATTCCTTTTGTGATTTGTGCCTCCATGCATTGCAATCCAGCGATTCCACCAGTGTCGTGCCATTAGGGCTTGATTCATCTGAAAGGCTCCAGGGCTCCCTATGCTGGCTGGGACATTTCTTTGACTCAGCCCTTGCTGGACTTAATCATGATGCATGGTCCCCGTTGCAGCAGGAGAGCAAGTTACTGTCTGTCTGTCTGTTGATCTGAGGAACTGGGTCTGGCCCACGAAAGCTCATCACTTAATAAACTATCTTGTTAGTCTTTAAAGTGCTGCATAGTCTTAAAAAGAGACTTTCCTCCCTTACTAGCCTAATACAGGCAGACCTTTGGCACTCTATTTGAGAGCAGCATTAACATGTACTGAGATTTATAACTGGAAGTTTTATTCATCATCTTGATAACCAATACCCACCCTTCCATCTCTTTTGGTCAGTTCCTAAGTCACTGCTGGTCCTCCCTGTGTCTGCTGTTATCAGCCTCTCCTGTCTCTCACACATGGCCCTGTCTGCCTCCAGATTGCTCTCTCTGCCTCTTCACAACCTGAATGTGGACGCTGGCTCACTCTGTACTCATCAGCTTTCACTTCCTTAGCCCGTAACCAGGAAGCTATTTTATATTTTAACATGTGACGCTAACAGTTTGTATTATAAATCTTTAACATTTTACATCTCCGGGACTATTGTCATCAAATATTTGTCTTTCACTTGCTGTTGTCTAACCTCCCCAATAATTCTCCACAAATGAGAAAATGTAAATCAATAATAATTGGAAAAAAATTAAAATAATCATTGATATTGTCAGTCAAAATTATAAGTAAATCAAAATTGAATTCTGCATGCCTAGTTATTTTTAAGCAAAATGCATTGGAAATGTTAGTGCATTTAACAATGAAGACAGGCAGTGTGGTCTACCGAGTAGCAATGCACCCTCTCATTTTTCTTCCCATCCGTGTACAGAATAAATGTTGTTAATTGCACTGAGGCATGTGCAGATGAGCACCGCCAATAGGGATGCATGCTACTGGTTGTGGGCTCTGGTCACTTTGCTAATCAGCTGGGCAGCATTTGAAACTCTCCTGGGTGGCGACCCAAGCTCTCCGCTTACAGGAGACACTGGTGGGTAGGACGTGGGATTTGGGAGGTTTGTGCTCAAACCTCCTCTTTGCCACTAGTTTTGATGGTTGACCTTGTCTTCAAATCTCTCTGCCACAGTTTTTTCCATCTGTGAAATGGGTTTACTGATCTCCTTTGTAAAGCACTTTCAGATCAACTGAGGAAAACGCACAATGTAAGAATTAGATTTTGTTGTTCTCTCTGTGTTATGTATCTTTTTTTTAAACAAAATAACGTTTACAACATGGAAGATGTTTGAGCCTTAAAAAGAGGAACAGGACTGTTTAAAATGTATCCCAGATAAATCTCCAATAATTTATCACCAATAAATCCTGACCATGAACTAGCTCTGCACCTTTGGGTAATCCGAAGTTGTGTTTAAACCTTCTGTAGAATTCCTGCATGTTAGATATCCAAATGTTTTTTACTTCCCTTAAAATTCCTCTGGTGCCCAAGAGTGCTGTATGCTGGAGATGACTAGCATGTCCTTGAGCTGCTAATTCAGGCCTGTAGGGATCGCTCGGTTGCTCCAACAATGGCTGAGCTTTTCCTTGTTTCAGTTTTCCATTTCCCTTCTACTTTGTGGCAGAGTTCTTCATTCTTGTCCCTTGTCTCTTGTTTCTCTTTGATGTGTCTATCTGCTGCTCAAGAAATATCAATTCACATGGGCTTGCTTATCATCTTCCCTACAATACCGGTGTCTGACTTCTCTGCCTGCATGATTTGGCTTGTGACAATTGCAAGACCCTACATGTAATTGTAGCCTTTTCTGGCTTGAGCGATCTTTCATTCCCGTGGGTGTAATGTTGCATGGTGCTTTTACATCCCTGCTTCCGACAGAGGCTCCAGGGCAAACACTTGATGTGACCTCATTGTGTCTGTTCCTATGTCCCTAACTAGCGAGGCTCCTGCAGGCATATGCTCCGTTCTCCTCCCTTTTGGGGGACATCCCTGAGGGCAATATTTTTTTCTGAGGAACACGAAGCCAAAAAAAATTGGAGGCTGGGGGAAAGTTATTGACCCCTCCCCCCCCCCAAAAAAAAAGGTCGGGGAAGGGGGGAAGTTATTGAAAGAAAAAAGGTCACCTGCCCCTTTAAGGGCAGCCATTTTGAAGTCTGTTGTTCTCCGCGGCACACCTCAGATTGCCTTGCGGCACAGCGGTGTGCCGCAGAACAGTTTAAGAAACACTGCTGTAAAGGCTGCTCCTGTGGCTCCCTGTCCTGTCCTTCTGCAAGCCGTACATTGGTTAATCTTCCATCACTAATGGGTTCGGTCTGTGTCCACTGCCATCTGTGCATTCATTTCTGGGTGGTACTTTGGAGTCATGGGGGATTTGCTTCCTCCTTTCGTTTCTGCTTTCTTGGCTGAGCATGCATCCCCGCGCATTCCTTCTTGTGGCAGCTCAGTGATCTTTTACTCTGGGTGACTCATACATTTTGATGTTCTATATTTCATTGCAAATTGTTTCCTTCACAGATAGTCGACTCTTCCCCCAGCACATCATTGGATGCATGTCCTCTCCGTGCCTTGATGGATATTCATTGTTCTATACACCATTAGGCGTTCGAGCTGTCAATTTTTTTTCTTTTCTTGCTGATTCCACTTGATCACTCCAACAGTGTATCGCCCACACAATTCTTTGAGTTGTCTTGTCCTCAGTGGATTTACTGTTTGTTGGTAGTAGTATTTCCCTGTTTCTTCTTTGACGTCCTTATGTTGTAACTCTGACAGTTCTCGGGTTCCATGTCATTTGTAGGGGACGTGCTGAGCAGTATCGTGAATAGTATCTTCATTAACTTTGGTACCATCTGATGGCACCTGTGTGCCTCTCTTTACTGATGTAAATGCACATTGAAGCAAGACAACCTATGACTTCAGAGCTTCAACTGACTTTTCGGTGTGTGTTGTCAGTCTCTGTGTTGTCTTTTGTAGGTGTCCATGTAGTTTCAGATAAGCCATGTGTAACACATGATGCAAGCCCAAGGTCTCGCATACCAAAACAAAAACAAACAATGAAGAGCTTTTTGCCTCTTTACTGAGGAATTAATGCCAGTAGTCTTCCAGTATTTTTTACTTACCCAGGGCCTGTGTCCTGCTTACTTGAATCTCCTGAGGGCTGGATTAACTAATAAACTCTGCATCACGATTTATCATTATCTAATTAGTATTACCTTTTGTGGCCAATGGTTCTTCTATGAGTGTTAATTAACCCTCAAGGCCTCTCTTATTTGGAAAGAAAGGGACTGCATTGGTGAGATAAGATCTTGGGATGACTTCCCCAGCTCTGCCACAGTCTTCAGCTCTCTTCCTCCCACGAACCAGTCAGTTGTGCGAAAGTTGGCAAATCTCCCTTTGGGTGAGAACCTGAGCAAGCTGTTTCACAGTTTGTGTGTGTGTGTGGGGGGGGGAATCTGCCCACTTACCTCCCTTTCCCCCTGACATTTGATTCTGTCTTCTCCTGGAGGGGGCTCTCCTGGTTTGAGTCCAGATACAGTCCCTTGTGCTCTATTGACAGAGTATTTACTGTCCACTCTGGTGGTTTTGAGGAATGTGCCCAGGACTGCCATTCAGGAGACGATGAGTTCTCATGTTTTCATCCTGCACCAGTTGCTGCCACACTCTTTGGTTTCCAGCCTGTCATCTAAAAATAAAACTGGGGCTAACAATCCTTACCCCGTAGCTGAGCTAGGCTGTGAAATGGTCTGAGTCAGTGTCCGCACACGCAGGTATTATGAACGCTGCTCTCCTGGAGTTCTCTCCCCCAGTCTGAGCGCTACTTGCAAGGGATGTCCAAGGAGCAATGGTATTTGGAAGCTATTGGCTACACTCCTGATAACACTTGAAAAGTAAAAATAAATAAGAGGATGTTTGCTACTTATTGGGCCACTCACCCTCTTCGGGAGGATTTAACAACAGTCCTTTTTTCTCCTGACAGTCATTAGCAGAGCTGATGCGGGGCTGTTGTTATGTCCCCCAAGCAGGTATCTTGGGATGCTGTTTGGCAGCATGTTTCTCTTCAGCTGAAAGGGCTGTGCTGTTTGCCCTGTGGATCTTCCCCTACTTTGAATTGAGCCAGGAGCTAGCAACTTCGTGTTTTCCCTGGGAATTTATTTTCCTTGCTGGCGATCACACTCACTTGGCTTTAAGACACACCGGTGTTTAATAGTGAAACCAAAGTATTTAAATTTGGAGGGATGAAAATATAAACTGTTCACACGTGCTTCATTATTTAATTTCCGTACAGAATCAGGGAAGTGAACAGGTAACCTTAGTGGGTGATGCCTGCCAGGAAATGGTTAATCGGTACCCAGGAGCAGTCCCCTACCCATGGCCAGCTATGGGCAGAGGGGCTGTTCCAGCTCTGGTGGGTTCCGGGCTGGGGGCTGGCAGTCCCACTCGAGGTCGGCAGAGCCCTCCTGACCCCTCCCCCTTTATTCAGTTAACGGGGTAAAGACTATGTTTAAAACGTTAACCCATTAAACAGGATTTTACATCCCTAATAGAAGCTGATAACAGCCACCTTGGCCTCCCTTTAGAACTAGAACACGTTTACAGTCTATACATCGCATGGAAAGCATGAGGGGACACCTGAATTAATGCTCTTGGCCGTTACTAATGAAGGCCGCCTCCAGCACATACTTCCCATTGAAAACACAAGCAAGTCCCATTGCTTGGGCCGGCGGCAGTCTTAGCACGCGCCCCGGCCAGCACCTCTTCTTGGCCTGCTAGGATGGATGCTGCCTAGCACGCACGCCCTGGTCTGTTTCTCCCCATTCGTTGAATAGGGAGCCTTGGCTCCTGGCTCAGGCTTGGCGAATCTGCGATTTGCTAGGCGCTAAGACGTTCGCTTCTTTTCTGCATCCAGCTCTTGGTGCCTGACCACCTAGAGTAACATCACTGTTCTGGGGTGGTCTAGGCGTCCTTTCTCGGCACCCAGCAATCCCAGCTGGAGCTGCATGAGACCTGTCCTAAGAAACTTCCCATCGTATCAGCTGGGCTTGGTTATTTTGTCAATTCCAGAGCTCTGTGCTGCTTGTTGCTGGCATATGTAGCCTAGCAAGCATTTGTAGGATGGCTTCCATCTCTTTTGGGCCCTGACTTAGCATGGCAGGTTAACATCTGCAGCAGCAAGGATAATTCCCAAGACCAAAATTCAAAGTTATTGCTAAGATAATCTTCGTTTTTCCAGCTTTCTTACATTCCTCTCGGTCTCTGGCTGCGATTCATGTTTCCTGACATCCTGTGCCCTCTTTGTCAGAAATAACGCTTCTGGACCCACCTGTTTTGCTCCCCTACATTGGGCTTCCTTAGGTTTCTCCTGCTTTAAGAATCCCTCTGTCTTTTCTCCTTTCCTGCGCTGGGGAGTAAAACAAAGCTTCCCTTAGCTGGACAGTCAGAGCCTAAACGTGGATTAGCTTAAAGGCAACTTTTCTAAGTACAGGTTGAGCCTCTCCAGTCCGGCACCCTCTAGACCTGATGGTGCCAAAACAGAGAATTTGCCGGACCACAGAAGATCAATATTGTCTGGCAGTATTACCGACACTGCCACTGCTTGCTGGGCTCTGAGAAGACACTGAGGGGTGAATTAGAGCTAAGTATCAGCACAGAACACTGAGAGCCAGGACTGGGGGCTGTAAACAAACTTTATGGGACCATAGGAAATCTGGCCACACCCGTGCTAAGTGAACACCTGGCCAACTAAAATCAAGCTGGACCACTGATGTTGCCGGACCACAGTGTGCCGCACTAGATAGGTTCAACCTGTATCTCACTCTCAGTCAAGAATATTCTCACATGTGTTATCTGGGCATTTAAAATCTCACTCAAGTTCAGACTGTCACAGCTTGACGTTCGGCTTCGAGACACGTCTGTTTTTCCCAGTACGAACTTCACCTCCACTCGCTCTTTTCTACGAGAGTGAGCCTTAAAAAATTGCGTAATACTGGGAACTATGTTCAGGGCACTAGCAAAAGGTGACTCTTTGCACCACTCACACGTAAGCATGCTCTTCGGTAAGCTGGAGTCAAAGGATAAGAAGCAATTGTGTAGATGTGACTGTTGACCTTTGTAAAACATGGATGTGTGGACAGGCATGAATTCATATATTGTGTGTGCATACTCAGATACAAAAGAGTTAAATTCTTATGCTGCCTATAAAAATTTGCCAGGGAGGGGAAGAAAACATCAAAGAGAATGAAGTTCAATTGAAATAATCTTTCTTACTGTATGTGGTTTAAGTCCAGCTGAATCCTCTGAAAAGCCAACGCAGGGGGTGAGAGGGAGAGAGAGAAGCTCCCTTATTTAGATGAAGTCTGTACCTCTGTTTGACTTTCTGCTGCCAGAAATGGAAAGAAAGGCTTCCATAGTGTGTCCAAGTTTCTGGTGAATAGCTTCTCTGGGTGCGGAAGTGAGACCCACAGGCCCTTTCAGAGGCCTAGGACACGTAATGAGGGTTTCTCTGTTCTGCACTGCTGGAACGGGACACATCCCTCTTTCTAGGTCACTAAGTTAATCAAGTCAAGGATTTCGGCCCATTGTGCCCCCTTATCAGTCACAGCTGCATTTGCATTAGGGAGCTTTCTGTTTCTTTAAGCTTTATTCATGTACTGATTAAATCCTCTTTCATGTCTGCAAAAATAAATGCCTAATGCACTTATAGCCATCTCCCAACTCAAATAAACACACAGAGTAGAATCTATTTTGAGCTGAATTGGGGGGCAGGGCGGGCGAGGAGTGGATTTATGTGTCGATTTGTCTGAGGCTGAAGATTCTCAGTGCTTGGACATAGGAGGAGAGTAAGTTTCATCTTGAGTGTTTAACATGTTGTGATTTCAGCTAGATTGTGTGGTTGCGATGTCACACAACATGCAAGGCAGGTTGCAAGAACTGCAGGTTTGGATGTCTGCAAAAATAATTGGTTGCTTGGCTTAGTTAATGTATAACGTTTCACTGGTTTTTGCAATTAAGTGTAAAAAAAAAAAAAAAAGTCTTCGCAGCAAGGTTCTGCTTCCCTGTAGTAATGAAAGGAAAAGGTAGGTGGAAGAAAGGTCTCATAGGCTACGTCTAGACTACAAGCCTCTTTCGAAAGAGATCGTCTAGACAGCAACCAGTATTTTCAAAAAAGACAGCTGCTTTTTTTGAAAGAGCGCACCAAGGATGCTCTTTTTTGAAAAACCACAGTTTGCATTACATATAGCGCCTTTTTTACATCTGTTAGTCTGTAAGGTGCCACAGGACTTGTCGTTTTTGCAGATCCAGACTAACACGGCTACTCCTCTGATACTTTACTCCTTCCCTGGTTCTCATCTGCAACCCGGCCTTTTCCACACTCCCCCAGCTTCTGCAGGCCCTCAGCTCTCCTTTACAGGGCAAAAGGGACCCCTCTTTCCCATTGTGCATCACTGCCAAGTCTGCATCTCTCTGGGAATGGTGGGCAGTTTGTTTTGCGCCTATAGGGAAAGCACCCCCTGTTGCTGGGACCTTAGTGCGCAGTGATGTGTAAGGCCCTCCCAAATTCATATTACGAAAAACACATCATGAACCATGCCATTCGACCTCTCCTGTGAAGTCTAGCTGGTGGAGCAGGGGAGAAGACTCCGTGGCCACTGCCTCCAGAGCACAGAAGTGACCATGGTAACCCTGCAACCCCCCTACATCAGCTTTGTGACTACCCCTGCAACCCCGCTTTGGGGTGGGAACCCCCCAATTGCACCACCATGAAATTGCAGGTGGAAACATCTGAAAACGTGAAACTGGCCAGTTTGATAACCCTCAGGCTGTGAAATTAGGCAAATGGACCGTGACTTTGATCAGGCCCTGGTGATGTGGTACTGACCAATGTCACTACCAGCCCCCATAAGGCCTGCATAGAAATTGTGTTCTTGACTGACAGACAGTGGTCATACCTCCTTGGGACTGGGTGCCCAGCAATACGGCTGCAGGCTTTGAGAGAAAAAACAATAATTTGTAAAAGGCTAATCAGCTCCTTTTTAAAGCGAGTGTGAAATGATCAGAGCTGAGTGTAAGTACATATTACCAGTCCCCAAATCAGACAGGTTATCATTGTGTTTCCCTACACTTGGATCAGATTTGTACTTTCCACTTTCTCACAGCCGCCTCACCCTAATTTCAGGGTCTCCCCACCTTCCTGCCATTCCTTGGCCAAGTGTCTTCAGTTTACCTCATTTAGTCTCTGAAACATGCATATTCCCCCAGATACTTCCTCACCCCGTGAAATCTTGTAACCAGACAGGTTTGGAGGGTGGGGAGGGAAGTGTCTCATTAAGACCAAGGCAGGGAGGGGCATTGCGAGGCGAATGAACTGGGAAATGCCAAGGAAGCTAGAAACGTAGAACTGGACAAACCATACCGGGAAAGACTAGGACATTGAAACAAAAAGCCGGGGCAGGGGGAGATGATTATTAAAGCTGTGTGGGAACTGCCATTTTGTGACCTCTTCCATAGTTTTCACATTTGTTTTCATTCTCAATCAAAAGAAATCTAAATACAGCCGCTCCCCGAGTTACGACCACCTTCACTTATGACCATCCACACTTACGACCAAAGCGGTCGTAAATGCAGATCTGAGTTACGAATGGCGATCCGCGCTTACGAACAGCACAGTTGCGGTGTAACTCTATGGGATCCAAGCTACAAACACTTCGAGTTACGGACCAAGTGTTGGTCTGTAACTTGTTCGTAACTCGGGGAGTGGCTGTAATTTTGAAATTTCCTGAGCAATGGAATTTTTTTATTTTTTGGGTGATAAATAAAAAGGTGTTGACTTTAAAAACACATATTCTAATATAGTCTCAGAGGGGGAGCTGTGTTAGTCTGTAACTTTCAAAACAACAAGCCATCCTGTGGCACCTTAGAGACCAAGAAATATATTATCATCGGCTTTTGCTGATGAAGTGGGTTTTACCCATGAGCGCTCATGGTATAATGTATTTGTTAGTCTCTAAGGTGCCACAGGACTGCTTGTTATATTCTAATATATTCTGTAAGACATACTATAAATATAATATGAAATCGAATGCATTTCAAAGAGCCACTTCACCAAGAAAAATGGAAACACTGTATATCTAAATAAAAACACAAACACACACACCTACCTATAGAACGTTTCAATTTCTACAAATCAGCATTTTCTGACAGAAAAATGTTCAGTTGGAAAATTGTTGACTACCTCTAGTAAGTATGTGTATTAAACTACAAAGCTCTATTGATGGGAAACAGATGCATGCACGGATTTATGTTAACTGCCACCCAAACAAGGAGACTTGTGTTGGTTTTGAATGTCGGCCCAGCCAATAGATGATGGGTTGGATCCTCAGCTGGTGTCGCTTGTAAATCATTGGCGTTTCCATAATTTACACCATCTGAGGGTCAGACCTCAGTAAATATAGCAGATGAAATCGTCTCAAACTTCCGTAATGTATGCACTGGTGGATGACAGCTAAGCTAGTAATTTGAATTGCTTAATCATTTTTATCATTTCCCGATGTTAGCATTTGGTTTCAGGAACTGCACTGTGATTAAACTTCTTTAATTACAAATATTTATTGACATAGAGAATGCTCCTTGTACTCTCTTAAAGTGCAATATAAAATTTGCTTCCATTTTCTGGTGAGCATGATCTGCTGATTCCTTTCCCACCCAAACTATAGTTGAGCTAGTTAGCTGCCGGATAATTGAGAGGATTCAGTGCTGATCTACATGTTTTCGGTCTCAGTATTTTTTTCTCATTAAAAGTGTAGCAGATATAAGTGAAGGAGGAGGGGAAAATGGAATGTCTTGGTTGCTTCAGTAGTCAACAGGAATTTCTAAGTGGAGAAACGGTGATGAATGTTACATTAAACCCTTCAGAATGGTGCTTAACAACACTAGCAATAGAAGTTAGCCATGGGTCCAGCCTTCCCAGACAAAATATTCGGTGTCTGAATGATCAGCTTCTACTTATAGAATATAAATCTCATGGAATTAGTCGTCATTTAGGTAAAGGTCTGTACACCTTTGTGTGCACCTTTTAGACTAACCAAAATATTTAGAATCATGAGATTTCGTGGCTAGAACCCACCTCATCAGATGAATTGGAGTGGAAATAATAAACCATGATATATATAACAGCAGCAGAAGTCCCTGTCAATTGTATGACCAGTGCTAATGAGGCTAATTAAATGGGCTGGATGTGTCCCATACAGAGCTTTTGATGTGGAAATGCAAATGTGGGACACATCCAGCCCACTTAATTAGCCTCATTAACATGGGTCCTAAACTCACCATTGGGGGGACTCGCAATCTGATCCTGAAGAAGTTTATTCTAATGCTGGTCCATGCATGAAAGAGATGCTGGCAGAGCGTTCCCATTTTGCAGCAGAACTTGCCTGTTCATAAATCATCTTATGTCAGGATAGCTCGCTACTTAAATGACAGGAGTGAAACTGGGTGGAGCCCACCCTGTGGGGTTCTCTTGTTTGTTTGTTCTTTTCCCAGCATTGTTGAAAAACGGGCTTATTCTTTACTTTTACGTGGATGACAATATTTTATCATAGAATCACAGAACCCTAAGGCTGGAAGAGACCTCAGGAGTCATCGAGTCCAACCCCCTGCTAAAAGCAGGACTGATCCCAACTCAATCATCCCAGGCAGGGCTTTGTCAAGCCTGGACTCACAGACCTCTAGGGATGGAGATTCCACCCCCTCCCTAGAGAACCCATCCCAGGGCTTCACCACCCTCCCAGGGAAATTGTTTTTCCTGATATCCCACCTCGACCTCCAGGGCTGTAACTTTACCTCCTTGTTTGGAATAATAGGTGAGAGATCAGCATAATTAGCTGGAGAAAGAGAGAGACAACTAAAGGCGTGGGGCTTTGTTTAGGTGTAAGTAGAGGCTGGATTTCTCTGATCCAGCTGCAATTCTGAAAGTGGATAAAAGAGAAATATAGGGATTGGTTGGGGGGGGGGGAGATACAAATAAAAAGGATGGGGGAAGGAGTGGTGTTGAAAGCATGAAGAATTACAGCTGGCAGGCAGCTTTGTTGGCAGGGGTAAAGAACCGAAGAGCTAGGGGAGACTTGATTCATTGCCCACCTAAAGTATGTCTACACTGCAATTAAACACCTTGTCTTGGGTCCAGGCTGCAGGGCTGTACATCTGCAAGGCATACGTTTAGGCGAGTCTGGAGCCAGGGCTGGGACACTTCCCCCTCTCGGGGTCTCAGAGCCCTAAGTCCCCATGAGCCCAATTCCTGTGCCACAAGTAAGCAGCATCGTGCGATGGAGCCGAGTGCTGGAGGGGATTCTTTTCTTCCCCCAGTGACATCGAGTTGTGGCAGAACAACGGGTGCTTAGGCCCCACCCTCCCGCCCGTATCCAGGTTGCTGCGGGCTGTGCTAGTCACTGCTCTAGGGATGGGAAGGGGATTCACCAAGGCTGGCAGGGTTTTTTGTCTCCTTGCAGCACAAGCGAGGGGCTGGGTTTGGGGCAGCTGGAGGGCTGGATGTCTCTCCCTTCTCGGGGGGCCACAGTTTGGACTTCTGAGAGAGTTGGTGAGTTGTCTCAACTTTGGGCATGTGTCTGGTTCATGAGCTCGGAGATTTATGATTCCAGTCCAACAAGTAACATAGTGGGCATCTCCTTGAGCTGGAGCAACCCTCTCCTCCTCCCCGCAGAATCCCAGTTAACCGGTTAAACACACTGGTTAACTTTTAAAATGAGATTTTATATCCGTGTCATGCACTTGATGGAGGTGCAGGCTGGGATGCAAGGTCCCCTCTTGCCTCCACCCCCAAAAGGGGAAAGGGTACCGGTGGACAAGGAAGGCACGAAGAAACCCTCCTTGTGTTTTGTTTGTCTTCCCCTTCTGTAGGAACCCCAGGTTATGGCCTGTTTAAAATCCGTGTGGCCTGTTCTTGCCTTCCTCTCTGTGGTGAGCATGACAAGAAAGGTCTTGGTCTCCAACTCTTTGGGGCGCAAGAGCAGTGTTTCCCAACCTTTTTTAAATAAAGTACCCCTTTTTCAAAAAAAATAAGTATCCCCTTTAAAAAAAAATATAAGTACCCCCAGTATCTACTGTTTTCAGACACACCATTTTTTTCTACCATTGCAACACATTTTTTTAAACAACTTAATCATAGCCGGTTGGGCAGTGAAATTTTTGGGTGTAAAAAGTACAAAAATAATAAAGCGCTGTAAAACTTAAAACAGAAATTAAGTTTTCTCCCAATTTCAGTTGTGTTGACGTACCCCAGACTTCTTTCGAGTACTCTGAAGGGTACACGTACCACTGGTGTACAAACACTGCATTGGATGGTCCAGCCACGCAGAAGGGCTGGTCCCGCCGTTGAATAGCCATGGTCCGTCCCATTGAGGAGTGGCAGCTGTAGGCTCTGAAGTGCTTTCTGTCTCGTTCGGTGGGCACCGGATCGATCGTATGGAAACGGTGATTTTGTGGCTTGGAGGGAGAAGGTCTGGAGTGAGCTACAATGCCAGGACCCTAACAGCTATGCCAAGGATGGAGTGGTCTCCTGGATGGGGAGAAAGACCGTAGCTTGGCCCTTTTTCATGTTCTGACCAATCCTGTCAAAGAAACTAAAGATGTGGTTTCAAACCCATGGAGTTTGCAGAGGTTTGCAGCAACTTAACAAGCACCGCTTAATTAAATCAGTGTGCGGATGAAGCCTAAGATTTTGCCATGTTGCCTTTACTTAATAGCCATTTTCCAGGAAGGGACTCCGGAAAGTGTTTCGGGGTGGGTGCCTGCAAGCAAGCAGGATTCTGGTTAGCTCCACCCATAGTTAGCTAAGATTACGTTTACACTTACGCCATTACTGTGGTTAGACCAGACTTGAGCATTTATAAGGTGCCAGTGACCTTGGTTACATGCTAATGTGGAGTCCAACCAGTTCAGTACATTACCTTTGCATCCCTGCTGACGGACCAGTAAACAGAGTCTGTGCAGAATGTGATTTTTCTAGCTTAGGAACAGAGCTATTCAGATGAGAACTGAGCGTTTTAGTGAGAACTGTCTAAAACGTTTATATAGCCTATTTACATATGAATGCAAACATTACAGGCTTTATATTAACAGCCCTTGTTGTTGCTCATTACTATGCATAGAAAAAGACATCACAATTTCCAGTAGTGTCTACAAAATTATAAATATGTGATAGAGTAATTACTGATTTGGAAATCCAAATTATATTAAAATGATTGTAGCATCTGTGTCTCCAAAAACCCTCTCCATTTGTCAATTCCAATCCTTTATTGCTTGGGCAATAAACATGATTCTCATGTCTGTTTACATAGTTCTTGATTAATCCCCTCTTTTTAAATATTTCATGGAGGGGTGTTAGATATCGGGTAATTGAATAATTTCGTAACTATATCAAAACTTAGCGGTTACACGATTATTTGATGGTCTGGCAGCCAGTGTGCCCCCGGCACCACTCCCAGGGAGCCCCCTGCTACTCTGTGCTGCTGCCTGTCTATCAGAGGCAGCAGTGTGGGGTGGCAGGTGGGAGATGGTCTACACAGGGAGCTGGTTTAAAAACTGGCTCCCCACGCAGACCGGCTCCCGCCTGCCATCTCATGCTGCTGCCTCTGAATCAGAGGCAGCAGTATGGTGCAGCAGCAGCCCCTCTCTGCAGGGGGGTCTGAGCTCCCTGTGGACAGACACTACTCTGCAAGAGCCTCCACTGTCCCCCTCGCCTGATAGAAGCAGCAGGGTGGTGGGTAGAGCAGGCAGCTCCCACCTGCCCCCTCCCCGCCTCTGTGGGCAGCAGCAAGGGGAGACAGGCAGCTCCATGGCATGGAGAGCGGACTTAACAGCTGAATCCAGGGACTTAACCACACCAACATGTTGCAGTGTGGCAGTGTGATTCCAGGGCTACATGGACTTGTAATAGATTCTGGTGGAAAGATTGGCTGCAGCTGAGTTGAAATGTTGTTTTCCTTGACTACTTTGCACAAGCAACATTGTAATTCACTTTCTGCAAAGACTTGCATGCTTACCACTTAAGTCCTCAGGAGATGGCAGAAAGCAAACACAATGAACCACACTGTCCTAGGAAAAACAAAGCAAACATTCCAAATAGGGTTGCCAGATGGTTTAACAAAAAAACAAAAAAACCTTCCCCCTCAAAAAAGGGAAAAATTCTTGTGAGGGGAAAAAAAAAGGGAGGGGCGGAGATCAAAGTTGTTGAGCAAAAATAAAAATGGCCTCATGCGCCTCACTCTCCCGCCAGCTGCGAGGGGAAAATTGTCCAAGGGAAACAGGAAATACCGGATATTTCACATAACCAGTATTTTCTGTTTTTTTGTTTTTCTGGACAGAGGCCCTGAATAACGGACAGTCCGGGCGAAAACGGGACACCTGGCAACCCTAATTCCAAACTGTTAGTGGAATTTTCTTTTGCTTTATTCCCCCGAGGCTGCATCATCCCATTCAAGTTTACATGACTTCAAATATTGCATTTGAGACTTAAAAACAGAGATGAGTAAGCAAAAGTGCGATGATAGATTATTTCCCTCCCTCCCCCCAACTACACATAAGTATGAGAGATCATGTACCACTCAGACTTGGCATTCTCTTTCCTCTATCAGTGCAAATGCTGCTTGTGCCAAAAGTCAAAGGGGACTTTCAGACACATGTTGCTCCCAATTAACTCGTGTCCATTTTTCAGCAGTTCCCAGGAAGTTCAACGTTTTTCAGTTGTCGGGGAGATTAAACGTATTTGTACGCGGTAAATGCTCCTTGTATCATTGCTCCTGTTCCCAAACACGCTGTACTTTTCCAGCTGCTGTGCATACAGTCAGTGCCTTTCACTGTTACGCTCATACAGACGCGGCTCAGAAAGAGCGTCATGCAAAAAGATTCACAGAGAGGCTAAAAGTGTGACCAGTAAAAATATCCCCTGGCATGCAAATGGAAGGACATCTCTGTAGGTCACTTGAGCAGGTTGGCAAAATGACCATACTATTTCCAACCAAAGACTGCGGACCCAGCAGGGAGCAGCAGAAAATGCTGATGCTCTGGCTAAAATCCTGCCAGCGCATTGCCAGCCTTTCTAAATATTGTGCCATGTCTCTCAAAAGACAATGCGAGCCTTATTCCAACCGTGCTGAGTAAATCACTAGTGGTCTTTGTCGGTGGCCCCCAGCATGTGCCAGTTCCGATCTTTCATCACTCAAGCAGTAAAATGGATTCTGAGTGGTATTCAAGTGGCTCTGCAGGTGTGCTCCTCTCATGACATCACGTTTGGCTTCCAGACCTGGTCCTATGCTAATGTAGGGCTGTGCGCTCTGGCTGCCTTGTGGGGAGGGATGGAATCGGGGGGCGGGACCAGAACGGGAGCCAAGGGAGGGATTCTGGCTGGCTTAGCCACAGCTGCCTCTGGGTGGGTTTGTCAGAGTAGCAGCGAGGACCTCTACGGAAAAGGCGCCTATGCGGGATCTCGCACAGCTCCACTGGCCTTCCCAGTGGAAGTGGACACATGGCTCTGCTCTCGCACAGGCCTATGAGAAGGACAGTGTGTGAGAGTCCCATACAAGCCATGGCTGGCCATTCTTGGGGACAGAACGATGGCGGGGGGTTTGCAGGCTCATTGTATATGTTAATTGCCCTCACCTTGGACATCCAGGAAGCCTTGAATCTGAAGAAAAGAAGCCATGGAGTCAACTTTTAAGTTTCCCACAGTCCCATAAAGTTTATTTCCAGCCACCAGTCCTGGCTCCCAGTGTTCTGTGCTGTGACTTAGCTCTAATTTACCCCTCAGTGTCTTCTAAGAGCCACGCAAGCAGTGGCAGTGTTGGCAATACTGCTAGACAATATTGACCGCCCGTGGACCGGCAATTCTCTGGTTTGGCACTCGTCAGGTCCTGGGGTTGTCAGACTAGAGAGGCTCAACCTGTATTGGAACAAACGCTTTATGGAGAAAATCTGTGAAGAAATAATCAGGCCAGACACCGTTAGCTGGGTCTGCTTTGGGTATCTTTGATCAGTCCATTAAAAATTGAAAAGCTCTCAAACTGGGGAGAAAAATCACGCCCCTTTGAACTTGGTTTGAGTCTCACTGATGCAAGTCACATTTAACATGGGCACATCCCGCATGCGCTAGGAGTTTACACAAATACAGTGCCATTGGTGTAGCTACACCAGAGCACAAAAACAAAAAACCCAAATGAAACCCAATATAGACAGGTCCTCAGTAATAAACAAGAGCGAGAAGGCCAGTGGGGGCTTTGCTGAATCTTCTTGGACTTCATTTCTTGTTCCCTGGGCTTAGGCTCCACCTGTTTAATTTTAATTGTTTCGGCAGCATGGCCCTGGCTGGGCTGGTGAGAGAGTGGTATCCCTCAATCTGACGCAAGTGCACCTCTATAATTAGACCTCAGGGGATGCTCCAGAAGGAAATAGTCAGCCCTCGGCTTGCCCCAGGAGGCTGTCTGTCACCTCTGCACCGCAGCCTTCCTCTGCCGGAGGGAGCAAGGGACTGATAAATATAAAAGTAAACATGCGCACATGGAATTGGATACGGTAAAAAGCACAGTGACCACTCTCATGGGGTGGTGGCTTCCGAGGGTTGCAGTGCCATCTGAAGCAAAATATTTCACTGGAGCCAAAAACAAAGCCCTCATGTCCACGCCGCCAGGAAACGTAGCATTTAAAGGCACCGTTTCCTAACTTGGTTCTCCTGTTCCAATGCTGCAGAGCATTGGCTCCTCACGCTCTAGGACGGCCATCTTGGACTTGCTTGTCATTGGGTAGGAATCCCCAGTGTCATCACAACCTACCTGACTCCCTTCACTCCTATGTTTCTGAGCTGGTTGCCTAGCTTTGGTTTTCTGCACTATGGCCAGTGCTTGTTTTCATTCCATCTCCTCATTCGGTTCACTGGTGTTCAATACCAACAAGTGTAGCCTAACTTGGGATGCGAAAGGCTAACTGGTTAACTGGTAACTGGTGGGGACTTGAACAGCTCTCTGCCTGCCGTGGGGAGAGGACTGCTCCTGCCCGCAGGGGCCCACCGCAGACGGGCTGCTCCAGTGGGGGCTGGGAGCCGGGAGCCCCTCAGGTTGGGGCGGCTCACACAAGTGATCGCAGCACAAGCTTATACTAAGTTTCCAGCCCAGAAGTTCCCTTTAATATTTTCCTGTCCTTTCTCAGTCTTTGCTGATTGGAAGGTGGGCACACTTGACTGGTGACCAACTACGGTGTGATAACAAATGGCAACAGAGTTGACAGTAACTAATTGGAGCTGGGCTATTTTTTAAACCGTAAGTCCTCAAAGTGACACATGAATCCACAGAAATGCAGTGGAAGGACTGTCCGTCTTTCTCCCTTTTGTTGACTAACAATGCAACCGGGGGAACATTGCCTTTTTTTTATGAACAATGCTCTCAAATTCTCATGTTCACTGTTACTTTTAATTAAATTAAAGTATCGTTAAATGTCACTGATGAAAGAGGAGAAGAAACGAAAACCCAGGAGTCTTCCCTTGAGAGTGACAACAGAGGAAAATTAAGTCCTTTATTTATCCCTCGCTCCGGATGGATCAGAATCATTAACATAACTAGCCCTCTGTCTACACAAGCACCCTTAAGAAATGGATGGAAAACCAGGAATGAGCAAACTGGACATAAAAGATTTGTGTTGCCATGAAAGGGACCTGCTGAACAGGGTGCAAAGTTCACGTGTACTCCCAACAGGATGCTGCCCCATCCTCCCAGGGTGCTTGCTCAGAGTTAGATTCATGACCAGAAGACTAGGTCGGCTCCCATTGGGAAATGCTTTTGCTGTCATGGACTCAATATAAGATAGATCACCTAGTGGAGTCGTTTGGTTCTTAAATACTCAGCTGCAGAAGCTGGGTCTGCCCAGCATTGAGTGCACGAGATGTGTCTCAAGATATCGGGGGAGGGGGCGGGTGGTACAACTGCTGTTGTATCTCTCTGTGAAGCGGCCATTTTGAACTCTGTTCTGCTCACCGGTGTGCGGCGGCCCACAGTTTAAGAAACACTGCTCTAGGCCTCCTCATAGACCATTAAACCGGTCCGTTAAAAAAGACCACACCAACAGCACGCAGCAGGCAGGGTGGCTCTGTTGTGCTAGCAGTTCACATCCCCGATGGTTGGACCTCCGGAAAGCTTAGGAAGTCAGCTTTTGTGTGTTCAGAAAAATCAATAGCAAGGGAAGAAAATGCTAGAGAATTTCCTCTGCCTGTCATCACCCCCTTCCCTTTCCTCTTTTGGAGGGGGAAAAATATCTACTGAGGCATTCTTTGTTTCTGAGAGCTAAACGCAAACAGAGACATACATTTGCTTTTGTGCCACACAAAACTGGAAGCAAGTGTGGTGAGCCAAAGACTTTTCTCCTGACTTGTGCCCTCCCCCGTCCCTCCGCACCTACCTTTCTCCAATTTGCAGGTCATAATTATAACTCGCTTTTTCTCCCCTATTATGAGTGATTTTTTTTTATTTGCTTCCTGTCTCTGAGCTATGTCTGCCTCCCTCTCCTGTGATCCATCCCAAAGGGTTGATTTGGAAATTTCCCATATTGACAGGGAAGAACGCAGTCCGAGCTGAATGTATTTACTGTGACAGCTTCTTTGATAGGGCGACCAACCAGGGAGGAGGTTTTGCATTTCAGAGGGGGAAAAGGATACCTTGCAGCCTTGCCATGAAGGATAATGAATGAAGTCTGTCTCTTACTGTAAAATCATTAGGAAAGTACAACAGACCTTGAGAAACTCACTTGAATATTGATGTCTCAGCTATATTTGTTGTGCCTGGTTATGTAGGGCCTGTCTTGCCTTTGCAGAAATATGAAGTCAGTGGAAAATACATTTTAGAGTTTCAGTTTTCTTTGATTTGCAGTAATGAATGCAGGCATGCTGTCTTGGTAAGCACACACAGAAATTAAAGAGGTCTCCTGTTATATGTGTAAATAGCGGGGAGCCAAAATCAGAAGTGGAGCGGGTAGTGACACCTATCATTAGAGTCACCAAACACTTTCCAGTATAAACTGCTGTTTTCAGTCACTTTTACAACTTCTCTGGATTTTAACTGTTTGACTGAAATTCTCCATCCTACGTCTGTCTCCCAGTAAAAATTGTTGAGCTGCTCGTGAGAACAAAGTGGAGAGAAATGTATGTTTTTGTGCATGTGTTTTTTTTTTTAAACCTGTTTTTGAGGAGCTTTAAAATCTGCAGGATTTGGGATAGGAGCTTGAAATTTGGCAGGGAGTGATAGTGGGGACATGCATTTTTTTTTTGTCCGTCCCACCCAAACATTCCCCTAGTGGGTAAGTGAAATTAGAACACTCGGAAATTGCTCTGCTCAGTGCTGTTTGCTAGAGAATTGCTACTAAAACCTCTGAACTGTTACCAACTTTCATGCTGTAAATAGGCACCCTGGCTTTCACAATAAAAGCTAATCCCATTTCAAAATTATAACCCCAACGCTCTCTGTGACTGGATCCCCAGCATGCCGTGTGGGACCCCTTAATCTTTGACCTGGCCAAAACAAACCAAAAAAAGCAACATGCTAAACTTGAAAAGCCCTGACAAGCAAAACAGTAGCCAACACGATCCACCCAGTTAGCCTGAAACAAGTCACCTTTCCGGTTTTTTTTCTGCAGGTATGGGTGCTTGCTGCAGGGATTCTCTGTGGCTCAGACCTGAGGTGGAGGCACTGGGATTCTCTCCCTTCCCCCTAGTCCATCCCAGAGTGAAGGGGCTTCTAGGGGCTCCCTCCCTTCCCCCCTCTGGGGGGGGGGGAACATCAGGGATGTCTCCCAGGCAGGAAATCCCCATTTACCCAGTAGGGTGGCAGGCAAAATGGGAAGTCCCGTCCCCAGCTGGCCACTGTCTTGGTGGCCTGGTTGTCCCTAGAGGTCTCTCTGCTCTTACCGGTTGGGAGGAGTTCTTGGACAAACAGACTCAGGCAGACAGATGCACATTTCTAAAATATACAGATAGAGCAGGGGTGGCCAACCCATTTAACAGAGAGAGCCAAAACAGCGGCAGAAAAAATGTGAAGATCCGCACCAGAATTGTCCAGCAAAAAAAAAAAAAAATTTTTTTAATAGGAGGCTGCCCCTTTAAGATGGCCACCATCTTGGTCACCATTTTTAAAACCCTGCTGCTCCGACCCGCTAAGCACAGAGAAGCTGGGGGATGAGGGTCGTTAGAGGGAGGGGGGCGCAGGACCGGCTTCGTGAGCCACACTTTCGGGGGGCAAGAGCTGCATGTGCCTCACGAGCCACGTGTTTGCCATGGCTGAGCGAATATGAGTGATTCCTGTTTTGGGTGATGAACTGAAGGCCTGATTTTTAGAAGAGCTTTGAGGACACTTCTCCCTTGACAGTCAGCTTTCTCAAGTTGGGTTGCCACGTTGGCAAATGTAGACCTCTCAGTTACTTTGTACTTTCTCAGTTCTCGGTTGAAATCCAGACAACTAACTACTAGAGCCCAATGAAGGGACCCTTTGTAGTAGAATGTGGACACTAGGTTCTCACTGCTCCATGTCTCACCTTGTGTAGGCATTGGTTCCTGGGCAAAGTGCCTTTGCCCTGGTATAAATGATCACACACGGGCAAGGCGCTAGAGAGTCAGGCATCAGATTTCTTGTGGTGTCTAGATGTTCCCTGCCCTTTGAACATGTGTACATATGGAGATACTCCTGATTAACTATCTCTGAGTAACTCCACGTGGAGACACTTTTATTCCAGTGTAAGTGCGTCCCATATGGAATTACTCAGGGGTCGTTTTTCCTATTATTAGGAATAGATCCTGGTAGAGACAAGCCCTAAATCACAGCCGTGGTTAAGTTCCCAGTGAAGGGATGAGATGGACATTCTCTTGCTGAGTGAGTCTCACCTCCCCCTTTTCATTCTAGAGAGTTAAAGTGGGAGAAAAGCAATTGCCGGTAGAAATGATATTTTGAGGGGGGGAAAAAGGAAAGATAACAGCTCCCCATTAATCTCATAGCAAATGGAAATGCAGAAAACTAAAAGCACTTTAAGTACTCCTTTGATGCTCACAAGTCTTCCAACTCGGTTTATAAAATGCTTTGTCTCAGCAGTTCAGAAAATGGGTGTTGTTTATCTAGACTAGTGAAATGGTCTATCCTAGCTTCACAAATCCATGGTGATCCCCTTCCTTTCTCATTCTCGGCTCGCATGGTGTTAGAATTGTTGAAGAAGAAGAAAAAAAATCAAAGATCCCCCCCCCTCCACTGTGCAAATGTTTCTTTGGCAGACACAGGAGAGGTTATTTAGTCTGGAAGAGCTACCGTGTTTGGAAACGAATTCTGCTGACTAGTTTCCCATCTTCTTGGCCAGTGTTTTCTTGGAGAGGCTCCTTTGCGATCTGTCCTCCAGATGATAAATTGCCAAAACCCCAGACGAACCAGATAGCTAGTTGCTGTGGTGTCAGGGCCTTGTGCTCAAGTTCAGCTGGAGCAAGGAGAAGATCCCATGACCAGACATATAGTGCTGAACAGCAAGGGATCCCCGATTTTTCCCGTTCAGGGTCAGGTGGGCACTTTGGGGAAGATCATTCACACTGAGACTGGCTCTTTAAGTTTGTTTTCTAGAGCAGCTAGTCCTGGGACCCACAAGAGGAGTGGCAATGCTTGATTTATTTGTAAGTGTACCACACAACATGGTCCAAGAGATGAATATAGCTCAACAGCTTGGAAATAGCGATAGAAATGTAGCCATGTTAGTCTGGTATAGCTGAAGCAAAATACAGGATTATGTAGCACTTTAAAGACTAACAAGATGGTTTATTAAACTATCTTGTTAGTCTTTAAAGTGCTACATAGTCCTGTATTTTGTTTTAGCTTGGAAATAGTGACTGTAATGTGAAACACTCCACCGGTGTCGTCTTTAATTTCAGAAAGGGGGACTACACAAAAATGAGGAAGTTAGCTAAACAGAAATTGAAAGGTGCAGTTCCAAAAGTGCATGGAAGTTGTTTAAAGACCCCATAATAGAAGCTCTGTTTAAATGCCTATACTACATTTAGGAACGTTAAGAACTAAGTGCTGCCGTGGCTCCACAACAAAGTAAAAAAGCAGTTAGAGGTAAAAATCCTATTGGAGAAAAATAGAAAAAGAGCATAAACTCTGAGAAGCGAAGTGTAAAATATAAATAGGAAGGCCAAACAAGAATTTGAAGGTCAGCTAGCCAAAGACTCAAAAAGTAACAGTCCTCCCCCCAAAAATTAGAAGCACAAGAAGGAATAAATAATATAAGAACTAGAGGTCATAAAATGAAATTAATAGGCAGTAGATTTAAAGCAAATGGAAATATTTCTTCACACAGGACACAATCAATCTGTGGAACTCCCTGCCAGAGGATGTTGGGAAGCTCAAGATTATAACAAGGTTCAAAAAAGAACTAGATAATGTTCTGGCAGTTAGGTCCATCAATGGATGTTAGCTGGGATGGTTACCCTAGCCTGTGTTGCCAGAGGCTGGGAATAGGAGACAGGGGAGGGGTCACTTGCAGATTCCCTGCGAGCCTTATGTAGTTTCCATTATGTAGAGTTTCCAGTTTGGTACAACAGCTGTCAGTGCCCCCCTCCCCCCACTATAAATACTGGTCCACCAGCCCTGGCTGGCAGGGTTGCAAAACAAAACTGGAAAATTCAAGGTGATTCTATAGCCTTGTAGGAGTCAAAGAGAAGGCAATAAAAATAATTAATTTGGTTGGTTGGTTGGTTTTCCTTTAGTTGTTTGGTTTTTCTTTGTTTTTCCTTTCTGTATTTTTTTCTTTCTTCTTTTTTTTCCCCGTATTTCTTTCTCTCTCTTTCTTTTTCTTTCCCATGTAGTTTGGAAGCCAACCACAGGGTTCTTGTGGAGCCTGGTTCATGATGTTGAAGAATACCTTTAGGACTCATTATTGTTGTTCTGTGTAACATGGCGGGGACTGTCCGGGAAGCCATAGACACTATTGATTTATCCAACTCTCTTGCATTTTGAAAGGCACATTGAGCTCAATGAAAGGTTTTTGTTAGATGTGTAATTTTGGATTATGTTCAAAGAGGCTGCTTGGAAGGCTGCCTACACACACTGTCCTAACTCTCAGTGCATCTTGCCAAGCCACCTGTCTGACAGCAGCAAGGGTGAGGACAACAAAATTAGCCCTCCAGTTAATGCTGTTATTCTTCCATTGATATGATAAAAGTAGTCTCTTGTCTGTGACAACCATCAGCTGGCATAAATCTCAGTAGAAAACCGTCTGAACATTTTAGCCCTCTGGATTATCTGTCATCCTGCTAAATTGCCTGGTGAGTAGGGGATCAGGTTTTATTTGTCTTTTTGTAAAATTTTAAAAAAAATATTGAGCTTACGGCACTCACTAATGAATCGGTTCTAATTGATGGGCTAAAATAAAATCCTCATTAGGGCTGACAAACTGTAGCCTCGGGTAAACACACAATATTTCCAAATGAGTTCAATGCTGGTGCTTCTGCCAGAGGAGCAGTGGGGTCAGGGGTCCCATGTCATATTTGAGGAAGAAGCCTTGTACTGAAATAACTGCAGTGATCCAACCCCAAGGAATTCTGTCTCCACCATGGAAAGGGGTGAAAATAAGGAGCATATTGTTTTTTTCCTCACCTGAAAAAAACATTTCTGGGATTTTCTGTTTAGAATCACTCTTCGCTAAATGAATCTATATCCCGAACACATTAATAAAATATTCCAGGGGCTCCTTTAGAAATGCACAAATGTGCAGTGCATGCTTTGAACTTTGGATTCACTTGCACATTTTTAGTAATACTTACAGGAGCCAAGGATGTGGGTCAAATGGAGGGTATATCTCCAGATCCAATACCAAAACCATTTATACATGCTGTGACAGATAGGAGGCGTGCTCGCCAGCACCGGTGACTAAAGGGTTAAACTCAGGTATCTAGGAAGTGTTGGCAGAAAGCCAATGGGAAAGACTTTTGAAATTTATATTGACGGTTTTTCCTTTGTGTGAGTTCTAAGTCGAGGGCGGGAGGAAGCAAGGTGGAGTAATCAAACGGAATTATCATGCCTACAAGAAATATTGGGCATGGGAATAGGGATCAGTATGGATCGTGAGTAGAGAAGGGAATGTATGTTTAGTTGCGATTAGGGTATTTTTCTTAGTTTTGTGTTTGGTTAAATGTCTCTGTGTGAAATGCATGTGCCTCTCTCCCCCTGCTCACCATACCTAAGCTGTGCCAGAGATACTATTTTTCTCTGTTTTAATCTGTTCTTTTCTTAGATGCTCTGTAACACCTAGCAACCAAGTGTGCTTTATCAAGTGTACTTTTTTGTGTTGTCAATAAGTTCACCTTTTTTAAGGCGATGGTTTGATTCTTGTGTTCTGGAAGGAAACTGGAGGTCTGTGTGTGTGCCTGCCCAGTCTAAGAGGTCAGCTGTCTGAGATGCAGTTTATTTTCTGTGTTTTTTGTTTCTTTTTTCAAGCTCTCTTGAGGCAAAAGAGCTTGGGGTACCCCTGGGAAAGAAGTTCAAGTATTTCTTCCTGGTTTTCAGGTTTTATTTAATTCACTCGATGGTGGCAGCCAGTCTCCCAGGGGCGCAGTGAATTTGTGACTCCGGGGAGTTTTTGTAAGCCGAGCCTATAGAGGCAAGGTATTTGAGGTCTTTTGCCGGCCCCCACCTTCTCCACTTGCAGTGCCAGAGTGGGGAACAGTCCTGGCGCATGCAAATACCTTTACTTAGATGATTAACCCTGCTAACATCAGAGGGACTATTTCTCTGAGCATGGTGGTTCTTGCCTGGATACGTTTGTAGAATCGGCTCTTAAGCGAGAAGAAGCTTTGGGAATGTGTAATATCTGAGGAGTTGCATGTATGACAAATGTAAAAGTACTGTGCAGAGTCTATCTTTAGATAGATTACAGGATGGCTGTTTCTTTACAGTTTGTCACTCTTTCCAGTCACCTCTGAATTATACATCATTGTTCTATATGACACTATGTAAAGGGACACTGTTGATATGAAAATCATATTCTTGTTCATTTGAAATAATTCTGTGTAGTTACAGCTGCTGTTGATATACCTCCTACACTGAATGGATACACTTCAGACATATCCCTGTAAAACCACCATACAAAAAACAAACAGAAAAGTCAACGTTTTTCTTTAAAGAAAGAAAGAAATCCCAAACAACTCCAAACTATCAGTAGCTTAGATGCAACTAAAATGATAAATCATGGGTGTAACCGCCCTTGAGTGACATGAGGGCCTGTGCCCCATGTTCAGAGAGGGGTGAACGTGCCTAGACTCCAACGCTTTATGGGAAGTCAGTGAGACTGAGGTAGAGAAATGGCTTGTGACCAAGGACTTTGATGCTTAAGTGCCATGGACACTTATGAAAATTGTACCCAATAGCAAATCCATCCATGAAATTCTCGCCGTGTTTTGATTGTTGTTGTCTTTGCCTTTCAGATGCAGCAATCGCACACAGTGCGCAGTCGTCGCGGGCCCTGATGTGTTTCCAGACCCTTGCCCGGGAACCTACAAGTACCTGGAAGTGCAGTATGAATGTGTCCCTTACAGTATGTAGCTATTATTAGATTTTCACTGCTCGCTGATAGCTCATTTTGCTTGAAGATTGGGCCTTGGTCCCAGGGTGGGGCAGGGGAGATAACACTCAATAACAAAGTTGTGTTCCCCACACCAGATTCAGTTGCTAAAGGTTTGAAAATCTCACTCACTGTGATGTATGCCACTGATAAATAAAACACTGCTATTAACTGTTTCGGGGGGGAGGAGGGGAGAGCCAAGTTACTGCTGACGATACAGGTTTTGATTATAATTTGTATATCAAAGGGTTTTTTGGACCCATCTATGTTATTTTACTTAGTGCCATTTCATCGCTCCCTTTTAAATCCCGTATTACATCTCCTTGCAGGGACAAGCAAATAGGAAGCTAATTGATTAGACTATAATGTTGGTGGTAGGAATTATTAAATTGTAAGTTTCTGACCTGACGAAGGGAAGTTACAGGCAGGCCCTGAAAGACTTAGTTTTCTTTTTTCTAGGTTTAGCAAAAAAAAAAAAAAATCCTCTCTGGTTGTAGTATTGTATTTTTAACAGAGTAAAATCAGCAGTACCAGAAAGTAAAGAACTTACTTTTCATAGCAGCAAGAATGACTTTATATAAAAGAATATAGATATTTGGTCAGCAGTAGTAAAGAATCAAGTCATGCAAAACTGAAGTATTTCTGGGTTACTTACTCTAGATTTTTAAAACTGTCCAATGGTGCACCTCAGGGAACAAACAAGGCAATGTTAAAATCACCCCAGTCTTCCCTTATTAGTGTAATTGATTAGTGAGAGCCAGCCAGAAAACATTTCATTCTTCTGAAGCCTGACTGTTGACCCATAGAAGAAGAGAGCCGAGATCATAACAAACGGGCTCGTGCTTGGATTTCAAGCTGCAGGAGAAGGAATGTGTCTTGGAAGTGACACGCCTGGTCTCCTCGGGGGAAGTTCTGAGTTTCCTTGTTCATGCTTCCAGTCCCTCAGACTGTGTTGCACCTGTCACCCAGGAGCTGTCTGTCTGTCTGCCCGGGGGACTGGAAGGGCTGTGCGATGCTACGGCTATTGAGAGATGGCTGGAACTGAAAAGTGAGGGATGCCATTAAAACAAAAAACTCACTGCCCATGGCCCTGAGCAGAAGTGACTTACTCCGCCAAGAGACCATTTGTCTGTCTCAGCCGATTGGGCAGCGTTAGGACTCTGTCCATCTCTGAGTATTAAAAACAAAAGCCGTGAAGCATCTAGATGCAGCAACTGATGTCTTACATTGGCGGGGGGAAGGGAGGGGACTGTTTGGAAACCCATTGAAGACAATGGAAAGATTAACATCAATGTGCTTTGAATGTGACCCATAAAGCTTGATACAGAATCACTAGCGGGCAGGTGACCTACTAGCAGGGCAGTGTTTCATTACTTAAAAAAAAAAAAAAAAAAAAGGTGGTGGGGGAGCTTTGCTTCCCCTAAGTCATATTTCTTACGACTTGCAATTCACATGGCATGTGTTATTTCCTCCTGAGATCACTCGGGTAAAGAACTAGTCATTACCATTAGCCTTTGTTGCATAGAAAACAAAGAAGAATAGCAGTGCATTGTTAGACAAGTAATATGTGAATATTATGCCCGGAGGTGCTAATCGGTCTTCTGTGCAAGATGTAAAATAACTCTTGTCGTAGGCTGTTCAGTACCAAATGTACAGTAGGGATTGAATGGTTTTAATGATCCAAATGTGAAAAATGATGCCTTTCAAATCAGGTTAGGGTGTTGTATGGCTGTGGGTTTTTTGGAAACGCTTGCTGTAGTAACCGTGGCAGGCTGTAAGAGGCAGTTCCCACAACTTTGCCTGCTTTTGATTAGCATTATTGCAGCATTCATGCTTAACATTTGAGGCCAGCTCCTCAACTGGTTCTCCAGTCGTTGCAGAGAGCTACCCCACCGGCGACCTGGGAAGAAGCTGGCATGTTGTGAGGGTGCGCCCCTATGCCCTCCAAGGGATGGCGGATGTAGCGAACTGAGCACAGGGCATGGAAACCAGACTTCCTCGCTCTATTCTTGTCCGTGCCTGGCATTGCCAACGTGTTGCGATTCTGTAGCAATTGGCGAGCACTATGTGGTTATGCCCAACTGCATGAGACTGTGGATGCAACATACTCCCATTTTTTCCAAGGGAACATGGTCCGCACCGCAAGAGAGCATCCAAAGCAACATTACAATCCTACCCCACTCGTGTCAATGACAAAACTCCCTTTAACGGGGCCAGGACTTGTGCTTTACCCACGGTTCTGCACTGTCCCTAGGGAAGTCAATGTGAGTTTCTGAGCGTCTGGTTCCTCTGAAATAAGGATATGCATGAATATGATTACCTAGCATACAGCGATCATGGCTCATGCAGTTCACAGTACCCGTTGGCTGGCACAAGTGATAAATGAATGACTGAACAGAACTTCCCTCTTTGCATCAGGGACTTCAGACCACCTTAGTGCCAACACGCAGTGTAAAATGAAGGCTGCCATCTCTTGGCCAGGCAACCGGAGAAATTTTCTGTACCCATGGCTATGCTCCACTTTCTTCACTCAAGACCCACCTAGCCATTTCTGCTTTGGCTTCGGTCTAGTCCTGTTGTGGGCCACATGCAGCCCCTCGGGGTTATGTGTGGCCCACAAGATGTTTTCCTTACCATTGCCCATGTGCAAGGTTGCCAGATTCTGCTGGTTTTTACCCACATAGGGTTCCCCCCCAGCGGTGTTACTAAGGTGACATGCACGCAAAGCCAGGTGCAGTTGCCCAAACCCTTAAATTCTAGGTACACAAGTATAGGTAGCAACTCTGTCCTCTCACGGGAGACTGTCTTGGTTTTGACAATCTTGTAGCCCACTGAGATGAAGGCCACTCATGCAGCCCACTCTAGCCTACGTTGCCTCTCACTGGTCTAGTCAGTGATGTTTAAGGTGTCTTTTGAGTGCCTTCTACTTTAAAGGCAGCTTGCCCAGCACCACTCCATAAACCTGAATTCCTGCCCGGCTCTTTGCCGAGGTAAAACGGACTATGGATTGTAGCCAGTTTCCTGCCTCCATTACAGATTTCTGGTGCATGGTGGGGCACTTGGATTCAGACTCTTACTAATGTTGCAAACCTAGAGCCCTGCTGCCTTTTGGAGCTAAGCATCGCAATGTGGTACTCACCTATGGGAGTGCATCTGTGTTTGCAATTCAAGCATGAATGATTCATCACGTGTCCCATTAGAACGTCCTCTCAGCCCACGATGTGGGAGCTGTTGGTTTATGTTGTAAGGTTCTAAATCACCATCACAGTCTTGAGTATGCCTTCCAGCCGCCCAGCCTTTGGGAATTGTCTGGAGCGGTGATGTAGCTGGCCTTGGACACCGATGCTCAGTAGGACAGTGTTGTGGCCACTCCTGCACAGGAACAATATGGAATGTGTTAAACGCTCTGTTGGTTCCCCCCCTCCTGGCTTGCACTGTGTTGTTTTTCTCCTGTTTCTCGAAATCCCCATAACTTCCATCCGCCACAGGGAGAGGGGGGCTTGCTAGCAGCAGTGCATTGTCCACTGAAAGTGTGTAGCCTTTCACAGCTAGAGCCTGCATGGATACACAATTGGAATCCTCCTCCAGAAACGATCCGTGGATATCCACATCTGCGGAGGCTGGTACCTGCAGATATCAAGCTGGATATTGATGGATTTTCAGGATTCTAGATGGAAATTTTGTATCCACATGTGCATCCGTCTCCACAACAAGGAGCTGTGGATATCCACGGATTTGCAGGGCTCTACTTACAACACTCCCAGGCCAGGTTCTCTTTCGGAAATGTCTGTTGTATTATCTGTCCTTAGTCCTGCCTCCTGTCAACCCCACTCACACTGGGACTTCCTTGTTGTAAGAAAAAAACAGAACTGGCTTGTGAAGGGGCCTGGCTGCTTTCCTCTCCCTTCCGACAGGGCTAGTCAGTATCAACAGGTGACTGACTCTCTCTGCTTGAATACTTGCTGGTATTTTTAAACACTGACAATGGTGGGGGGTGGGGAGTCATACTTAACTGTCATTCCTTCCTCCTTTAAAGACTGGTTTTAAAAACCCACATAGATGTTGAATTCACATTTCCCCACTGTGGTATTGATGGGGAAAAAAAGGGTAATTCCTTTGCTAGAAATGCTCCTTTTATTGCTGAGAGAAGAGTGGGTTGGCTTACATATCAATAAAAGTGAAGGCTGTTAAGTGCGATGTGGGAACAGAATTCAATAAAGTTTTATTGTATCACAAGTGGACAGAAGTGCGTTTAAAAACATTAAATGAAAGCTCACAATATCTGCTGCGCTGGACCTTAGGGCCGGTGAATAGACAGGTAATTGAATAATGACAGTTTTAAGAGAATCCAAGCGCTGGAAAGCAAACTGATACTTTTATTGCTTTAGGATTGCTGTGGGGAGGGGGAGTACATAAGAGAAAATTGCAACCCGAAAACAATGTAATGAGACCCCTTCTCCAGGAATACTGTTCTTAATTATTTTTGAGTGCCATGAGATTTTTGATTCTCGTATTTTCACCTCTATTGCCTTTCCTTAGAGAGGATTCCCTTCTGCAGTTCTTAACCACTGACAGCTGGGGGAAAATGTTTTCAACCTCTCACAGCAATGCATTGCTGGATGCTTAAATGGCTCCAAGATTGATTCAACTTCTATGGCTGAGGATTATTTCCTTTCCAGGGGCCAGACCGTCCCTGCATGCCCTCCCTATGTTCCCTTAGTGTGCCTGACGGGTTAAATATGGCGGTGCACGCTCTCCTTTGGTAATGAACGCATCCCTGCTAAATCAAAGCTTCCTGGGTTCTAATTAGTCCAATGAATGAGTTTGCGTTTGTGGGCTGGGGAGCATAAATAATACTCACTGCTCATTATGATTATTTCTGATTCTGAGCAAAGAATCCTTACTTCGTATCCTGCTGCCAAACGGCCTTTCTGCCAAGGCATACAATGTCATGGGCATTACAGCCAGACAAACACATACACACACACACTCAAACTTAAAATATCCGTTTTGGACCCATTGGAATTCCCAGCTTCCCTTGTTAGATCTTTGTCTTCCTCAGAGTTGGAAACAACAGATGCATTCGTTATCCTGCTAGTCACCTTTTACTAAATTATGGTTGGAGAGGGTGCACTGTTACAAGAGTCAACAGAAACATGCCCTGAATCGAAAAAAATCTAATACTACATGGGTTTTGCAAATCAGCTGTGTCGTAGCCTGCAGGGTTAGACACCAGCATGGGCATACATAGTTTGCATGAATGAAAAACAACCTGGCGCTGGTATTCAGGAAGAATAAATATTTTTAGATGACTCGAGCAACTTAGGAGACTGACATTTAAAACAAAATATTGCTAGGCACACAGGGAAACACATTCACAAATAAGGGGAGGATATTTTTCATGGCAAGGTTTGCTTTTAAGCTTCCAAGCCCGATTGAAAAGAGCGAAGTCGCTTTAACAGTTGTTAGAGGGCATAATTTAGACTCCCACATGCAAAGGCCTGTGGAAAGCAATGGGTGTGTGAGAGTCACTCAGAAGTGAAAGGTTGCAGAAATCTGTTGCTATGGGCTGATAGTTATGCAGCCTAAACGTTAGGGCTGCTACCAGCTCCCACTGTCATTTTTATTGGGCTCCTAACAAAGTCTTAAAGCAGCTCATTTTTGGTGCTGTGTATCAACCTGTACTAAGCAGTGCCCAACCGAGGAGGCCAGTAGGGTTTTCAGAGAAGAGAGGAAGGTAAATCTGTGTTCTCTGTCTATGGTACTCGCTTGGTGCCCATTATCATAGTGTCTGAGCACCTCACAGCCATTCACGTCTTTATCCCCCGAACAGACCTCTCAGGTAGTAGGGGCTATTACCTCCCGCTCACAAATGGGGCAAAGAGGGGTGAGCTGATTTGCTGGAAGTCGTACAGAAAGTGAGTGGTAGGTGTGGAATTTGAGTCCCCTCTCCCAAATCCCGGACTAGTGCCCTAGATGCTGGAGCATCCTTCCTCCCTGCGTGTTGCCCCTAACTGCACCTCTTGGTTAGCTGCAGGAATGGCCACGCCATCTCAGGAGAGCCGCATAGGCCTCTTTACAGCAAAGACATGGCAGTATTGTCTCGGCGTGGGGACAACGGTTCTTAGGGAGCGTGTGCTAAGCACACATCGCCACCCCTCGCCACTTTCTGGTTGCAAATGGCAGAAAAGCAATATGGGGGAGACAGCTCGCATCTCCACAAGCCCGTTGGCTGATTTCCGACTGGAGAGCTTTTCTTGGTCAGTGGTGATGTATAAAGGGCAGTAAGAACACAGCTTGCCGCACATGTAGGCTACTGTGTAAGGTCCCCATTCAGCAAAGCACACAAGCCCATGCCTGTCAACCCCTGCTCAGTACCGCACTTACACACACGGCTAAAACCTGTCAACTTCAGTGGGGCTTAGCGTCTTCCCAAGTGCTCTTCGATACAGGGATGCTCCCTTGAGACGGGACCGAAAAGTAGGTTCCATGTGTCTGCAATAAAACTTTCAAACAAATTACAATATTTCTGCCAGTTGTGGGTGTAGATTTGACAATCTGTCCCTCAGGGAGAGGAGGTGATAGAAATTCTGCCCAGAAAAATATGGACAGATGATGTTGAAGTGTATGTTCACTGAATGTGTCCGAGAATGTTCAAACCGGAGATAAATAGCGTCAACATCCTAACCTCTCTTGAGGGAAAGAAAACTGCGCGGTTGGGTTGTTCTCTAACTGTAAAACTGTATTTCGGCTGGGAAGGATTACTTTTTTTTATCAGTAAATGAGAGTAAACATTGATTTAACTGAACACACAGAAATCGATAAAAAATATGTCCATTGGTGGTAATCAAAATGCACAGCTAGGTAAAGGAAGGAACAAGCTGCCTGAGAACTTACGAGAGTTTGTGTGTGTTTTTAATTGTTATGAAGGTTTCACGTTTTAGAATAGCTACCTCTACCATCATTGCATTATTATTTTCTGGCTTCCCAAAGTATCCCACAACTGTGAATGTGTAAATTTATTTAAAAAATGCTTAAAGCCCATAAGTATGCACAATTTTCAGAACTTAAATACTTCTACAACTACAAAGATTACTTGAAAATAAGCATGGATACTATATATTGAAACTTAAAACAAAAACACTCCCAGGCTTAAATATATGGCATGCTTATTGCCAGGGCTTTTAAAAACCATACACAGGGATAGTTCTTGCTGTAAATATGCAAACCATTCAGATTCTGTTGCTGCTTGGCTTGCTCTCAGGTGAGCTATTTCCAGTCAGTAAAGAACATGCTTGAGTTAGGGTTCAAAATATAGTGCCATCTATTTTCCCTGTAGACTTTGGTGAGAATGATCCTATGACAAAGCTGGGACTGTGCAGGATCAGAACCTATTTTTTTCCCCCTTTTGATACATGCTACAAGCCAATGAGTCAAGCAATCAGAGTTTAGTGTGTGTTTATTAGGCAGTATTGTCTTGTTGTGAGGAAGCGCACAATCTTTGTTTTCTTATGGACTTGATCACGAGATGATTTTGTCCAGGTTGATATTGCGCTAAGTTGAGCATGTTGTGTATAATGACTCAATAAACTTGGCTTGTGGAACTGTGTGTTCACGAGAGAAGACAGCCGGTTGTCATGATATAATGTATGGAAGGAAAAGCTCCCAGGAATTGCTTACAACACTTCATCAGACGCACACTGTTACTCATGTTAAATGGTTTTTCACAGTCACACTCAGCCCAAATGCCATCCATTACGAAGGGCTGTTGGGAGACAGATGGTCTGTATGACTGTTTTTGAAGAATGAGTGATAAGTGTAAAATGAGAAACACATGTTGTTCAGCAGCTCTAGCTACCATGTATAGGAAGGGAACCTACTCACCCCTCTGTTGGACAGCATCCTGTTTTCATAACCTCAAGATGGAGAGCATGAAATATACCGGGGTAGGAAAGGCTGGACAAACATCAGAACTGCTGTAAGAGAATGCAACTCTTGTTGAGCTCACCTGGATTGGCACCTGTTTGTGCCAGGGTTACTGTTGGCCTTTGTTGGATGAATATTAATCGGGCACATGTTTTTTACTAAGAGGCCTTACCCTGTGGAGATGGAAAAGCTTAAACAATGTGGCTCGAAAGGAATGAATAGCTTCAGTTAAGTGTTTTAACCAGCAACTGGCATACACAACATTGATGGTATCCCTTAAATAGTATTCCTTAAATGTTCTTCTAAACACGTTTCCATAGTGTTACTTTGTTATGAAATACATTAATAAGTTTATGTAACTACTCTACATGCACAGTGCTGGGGAGGAGGGCTAGTACAACCAGTACTTGGAATTAGATGTAGATATAGAATAGTGATTTTTAAAAATTTTATTTTGCTGATCTGCAGCCAGGTAATTGTCACAATCAAGCCTGATTATTTCTTGCAGGATGAGGGCCTAACAGAGTAGCAAAAGCACAGTCTTTATTAATTTTACAAATCCTACTGCATGAGCTTAACTACAGGTACAGCAATGTGAAACATTGCAACGTTAAGCTGCATGTGGTCAGAATAAATGTACCAAATATATTGTCATACTGTAGTAGCCTTTAAAAAGTAATCATGTCCATTTGCTTACTTACTGACTTGCAAAGTGAGTTTGCAATATGTAATAAGTATAAATTAGTAACATTTCTATGGCATATCCATTTGTCCTTTGGCTGACATAAAGATAGGGTTGTCAGAAACATTCACAAAAAACCAAACATGGCAGGGAAAAGATTGGTTGAGAAAAAACAGACAAACAAATGAAAAAATGTGGGGGCCTAAGGGACACCTGGCAACCCTACATAAAGACTGAACGCACGCATATACTTCATTTTGCTTTTTTGTATGCATGCTTAATAGTCAGAATACAGCAAAATATTAATTTTGCTTCTTAAAATTCAATTGCATTAGTTATTCCCTTGTTGAATTTGGTTCTTACTCAAATAGACAAACTGCTGTCCTTGAAAAGAAATTCTGGCTCAGTCTCTTTAGAACGGAGCCCTTCTTTAGTGCCTTGATAACAGTGTTATCTTATTCCATAATGCTTCACCATACAGAGTAATTTAAAACCCAGGGAAGCAGGCCAAAAGATGCAGGAAGAAAGGCCTTTACAAAAGTCTGAACTTTCCCTCTAACATTGCAGGGTTTACCCTGCTCTCTGGAACTCAGAGAGAATAACTAATTCAAAATGATTTGTGAAAATAAAGGAAGTGGTGTTTTTAGAAGAGTGCCTTACTTGGGAGAAGTGATTGTAGGGGGGGAAAGTTCATTCCTTTTCAGTTTTGCAGATAAGAGCAAAGGCGGATTGCACTGCTCTACTAGCTGGGGAAATTCACGCACCTTGTCCTTAGTCCCGTTGGAATGACTATACAACAGGGTCCTGAGGACTTGCCCTGCTACTTATTCTGGCTGGTTTCACCAGTCTGGGATGCCCCCTATGAGCCATGGTCGCTGAGCGTGGTGCAGGGGGCTCCTCCATACACTTCAAAGTGACAGCAGTCTTGGTGACAGGCACACAGCCCTGGAGGCTGGCATTATCCCTACCACTCAGCACTCCCCTGCTTCTCCCACAGTCCCCCCCACTGCACCCCAAAATCCAGCTACATAGGGATACACGTTTCCTGTGTCTGAGGTAGCATCGTTAACAATACAGTAAGCTCTCACCATTTGCGGTGAGTGCATTCCACATCCACGACGAATGGCAAAAGTCGTGAATATTTGGAGCCGCAGCTCCTGGCCCCCACTGCCTGCGACTCCTGAACTCACTGTGGACCCGGGAGCCACAGGGAGCTCTCCGGGGCTTCTGGCAGGTGTGGGGAACTCAGTGGGGGCCAGGAGCTGTGGTGAGTTCCCCATGGATCCTGCCTGCTCCCCCCACGCCAGGGCAGGAGTCCCATGAATATGCAGAACCATTCCTTGACCATGTTGACTAGTGGCCGTTGATGGACCTATCCTCCAAGAACTTCTGCCTTTTGGAACCCGTCCAAGCCTGGTGACTTTTATTACTGTTAATTAAAGTGTCAGTTTGGTCCAAAATTTCCTCCCTTGACACCTCAATCTGGGATGGCTCCTCAGATGTGTCCCCTAAAGAGAGTGGCTCAGGTGTGGGAATCTCACTCACTTCCTCTGTAGTAAACCCTGATGCCAAGAATTCATTTAGCTTCTTTGCAATGGCCTTGTCTTCCTTGAGTGCTCTGGTAGACCCTCAATTGTCCAGAGCCCCACTGGTTGTTTGGCATGTTTCCCGCTTCTGATGTAATTAAAACAATACAGTTGGTTTTTGTGGTGGTAGCTAGTTGCTATTCAAATTCATTTATTCCCCTTGCCTAATTATACTTTTACACTTGACTTGTCAGAGTTTATGTTCCTTTCTATTTTACTCATTAGGATTTCACTTCCAATTTGCAAAAACGATGCCTTTTTTGCCTCCAGCTACGTCTTTTATTCTGCTGTATATGTGTTTTTTGAAATTCTCTTACTGTCTTAACTTCTTTAGGGCATATATATTTCGACTGAGCCTCTCTGATGTTTTTAAATAGCTTCCATGCAGCTTGCCAGCATTTCACCTTTTTGACTCCTATTAGTTTCCATTAAGTTTCTTCATTCTTTGTGCACTTCTCCTTTTTGAGGTTCAGTGCTACAGGCGTGGGGTTCTTTGCTAATTTCTCCCCCAAAAGGACGCCCAGCTTGTGTTATGGTTGCTGTTACTGAGTAGTGCCGCGATAGCCTACGCTTGGATCAGATCCATTGCACCACTGAGGATTAAACCAAGAATTAGCTCTCCCCTTGTGGGTTCCAGAACCAACTGCTCCAAAAAGCAATAGTGTCTGGAAATGTTTTATCCCCCACCCACCCTGAGGTGATGCGTGTCCAGTCAATAGGAGGATAGTTGAACTCCCTTATAATTGCCGAGTTTTCTGGTTTTCTAACCTCTGTTGTCTCTGTGAACTGTCACAGTCTGTTCCTTTCTTGGTCAAATGGTCAGTAGTGTACTCCTGCTACACCGTTACTCAAGCACAGGATGTTTCTGCAGAGAGCGATGAGCGCACAGTTTGAGTCGTGTAACATTGTTACTATATTTACTCTGTTTTCTTTCCCATCTAGTGCTGCTCCTCCAACATCCCAACCTACTCTGCCATTCCCGTATATTCGGTACCCTCGTATTCCTGTGTCCCACTGAGTATCATTCTTCTGCCAAGTTTCCATGATTCCTGTTATGTCAGGATGTTAATTTAATACCAGGCACTGAAGTTTCCCCATTTTAGTACTTAGCTTGCTTGCATTTGTATCCAAACACTTCTAGCGTGCGTCACTCCGTAGTTCTGTGCGATCCTTCGGAGGATGTAATCGGATGGGCCTCTGTTGTTGGACTGTTTCTCTTCAGTTCCCATCTGTATGTTACCATCGTCTCTCTCCTGCTCTGTACTAGGGTATGGAGTGTCCCCTTTTCTGAATCCTCCCTTAGGCATGTTTCTGCCCAGGCTTTATGAGCCTCGGCACCTGTCAGCTTGCTCAGCCCTTCATTTTCATGCCAGCAGTCTGGGTCTGTGTTAGACAGAACTTAGTCGGTCTAGTATGAGCTGTCCCCCAGATCTTAATAAACCTAAATTCTTTCTCCCAATCAGGGCTGTCCTATGTGGCTCCATGCAATACTATTAATCCCATGACCTCATGCCTGACAAGAGGCGGGGGAGGGGGGCTGTTTCTTTAGAGATGTGATTTCATAATCTTCAGCAACATGCTCATGAAACAGTTTAACACAACTTTGAAACCACGAACACAGTACATTCTGTATCTGGGGTTGGCACATGCCTGTTCAATAGCCTCTTCACCACGTCCACAGGCGCAGCGGGCTTCTCACAGCTCTGTGTCACTTTTCAGTGAACTAGCTCCTCTCTGGAGGAAGCAGGGCCATAGAACAGGGATGGGAGGAGGCGGGTAGGTGGACATTAAGACCCAGTGGTGCCCCGGATTTTCAGGTGCTCTACACAGCCGCGCTGGCTGTGTGTGGGTGAGGACAGCCCTGCTCCCAATACCACCGTTTTATCAGCACAGTGAGATCGTGCAGGTCTGACTAGCCCAGCATACGGAATTGGAAGCCTTTCTGAGGACACTACCATGGCTGGCTGGGACTTTAATCTCTTACCTTGCAGCCCAATTTGGTCTCCAGGACCTCTCTTGCCTTTTCCTCTGTCATTGGCACCTACATGTCCCAAGGCCTCCGGCTCCTCCCCAGCACTACACCTCAGTCTAGCTGGCTGTCTCACGACGTCTGCATCCTTTATTCCTAGCAGGCAACTCACCGGACGGTTCTCCTAGTCCCCACAAGTCCAACTCTCGATATTTCTAATCCCACCCCCATACCGTTATCTGTCTCTGACTCCTACAAGGGTCCCTCCTGCAGAGAGCGAGATCCTCATGGCCGGCGGATACCACAACATCTTCTGAAGGGAGGGTCCTTGTTAGGGGATCCTTTCCCTCTGCTTGAGCTTGTTCTCTCTGCTGTGTCCCGGGAAGGCTCCTCTCTGTGATGGTATATCTGCTGGTGGCGGCTCCTGTTTACTCGCTCCTCTGCTTGCTAAGAGTTCTCTTTTAAAACCCCCCTTCTCCCTGCGATTTCCCTGCCCCCTTTGTCACGGGGTCCAGAGGAGCTTACAGATGAGGAACGAACCTGTACAGCAGGGCTACTCAACTTCAGAAGCCCTGGGGACCAAAATGATACTCACAGCATGTGCCGAGGGCCACAAATTATGTGTGGTTGCATATACATGCAAATAGCTTCTTTCCCACTGCCGGGCATGAATACAAGGATTAAGGCAGGACTACACAACACGCAGGCCCCATTTAAGTCAGTGCTGCTGATATTAATAAAATGCAACATTTACCCCATTTCTAGCCATGTCTCAGCACTTTTAATGAGCAATGACAGTCCAGGAATTTAACTACTAAAATGTATCTCAACAGAAGACCATTATACTGACGACTGTTTTGTTTTGGCTCCCACCTGCAGGAGCCCCGCGTAAACCTAAACTGCACCGCGGGCTGCAAGCACATGGGCCGCGGGCCACGTGTTGAGTAGCCTCGTTAGGAAGGTCTCACCCCAGTCTTGCAAGCCCCCTAGCTCAGCACATAGTCCCCAAAAGAGACCACGGTACAACCTTCGAGCAATCAGCCAGCAGAGGAGAAACAGCCTCACTGACACTCACCCCACTGCTCACCAGCTGAGCTCCCTGTTCGCTGCTCCGGGTTGCTGCTCGCTTGTTCCCCTCCCCCCGCCGTGCCTCCTCTTCAGACAATGCTTCTGCAAGCGCTTTGTTCGCTCCTGATGACGGTCTCTGCTCTTCTCACGATCACAGAGTCGGGTATCTTGTCCTGAAACCTGCAGCCCCTGTGGCCGAAACCCCATAGGCACACGCATTCTGAAATGATGTTCATGGGGAGGAGACCCGGCTGTCCAAGGCGGGCTCACTCACTGGCTGTCTACTTAAGCTTTAGGTCCAAGGGCACCGGCACAGAAGGGCCTGGGGGGCCGTGGTGCTCCCAGTTTTCACCACTGATCTCCCTGCCCTGCCAGTTCTGTTCCCTGAGGCCCTCTCCTTCTCCCCCTCCCCCATCCTGGCCGGCAGCTGGAGCCCAGCCACAGAGCCTGCCTCCACCTACCTGGGGTTGGGGAGCCCAAGAGAAGTCCCCAGCTCATGTTTCTGCTCTCCAGGCCCTTATCCAGCACAGCATCTCCAAGGCCCCATCCCACAACTGTTGCAGGGTCAGGGAGAGTCATGGAGGGACACAGACTCCTTTGGCCTGGGGGGTTGGGCTGCAAGGCGGGGACACAGGCTGGGGGCTGCTCTTCGCCTCCCCACTCCGGCTTTGTTTGGCCATTTGGAAAGATTCCACCACTCCGGTGTAGTCACACCCACCTGGTCTCTGAGCACCTGCCCGCACCGGAGTCATTCCTGTCAGAGATTGACACTAAAGCCGGATGTTCCACTTTTCTCTCTCTGTCGAGCTGTAGGAAGGGAGAGTCCACGAAGACCTCCTCTCTCTCTTTTGGCCCTTCAGTTCTTGCCCTGCTTTGCTCCTCAGCTTCGCCTCTCCTGACACACACAAGCAGATCCCACTGGTGGTGGCTTAAATATCTTGAAAAGTCTAACTCCAAATGTCGTTTTAAATCCTCCTTTCCCCAAAAGTAGCAAAGCCTCGCATGGAGAATCAGACTCTGGAAACATTGGCTTTGCCGCTGGTAGGATGCTAGCTCTCCAGTGTGTCAGTCAGCTCAGAAGTTCTTCAACTTGCTTCTTGCTACTCACCCTGCGAACAGTCCTGCAAAGCTTTGCAGGCTCCGAGATGTGGCGTTAACCTGGCTTGATGCCTGTGTGGCTTCTGGGGTATCGATCTTCTCTTTCAGTTTGGTCAGTCAATAAGGTGAAGGAGGTTAAAGTTGATCTGGTTTTCACTGGAGTTTGCCTGGAGTGAAATAGTTATCCAATTAAATTTTCCAATATTGAATGAGAACGGAGTGATAGCGTCAGCTCTTTTACAAATGGTTATTAAATTACATCCTGTAAAGGTGGCTGAAGACAATACGCAGCAATAATATGACCTAGTTATGTGTTTATTGAATTTACAAGACAATGAGGATATCCAGTTTCTTTGCCAGTTGCACGGGCAGGAAGACTTCCTCCAAATGAGAAAAATGTATCTTCTGCAGAGTGGACCAAAAGCGGAGTTTCAAACCTTCCCCACCTGAACTGGGGTCCAATGGGAGAAAGAAACCATGCTTTGTCTAAGAGTAACTGCACGTTGGTGTGTGTCACTTGATTCCATTTTCTTAAGGAGAAATGTGGTTTAATGAGGAGCCTGTTTCTATCCTGATGGGGCCTCTTGGACCTCAGTGTTGTCAGTCCCGATGGACAGCAGTGGGAGTGAGTGGAGAATGCATCCTAATGCAGTTAGGAAATCCAGGGAAGGAAAGGCAGGGAAGCATAATGGTACTTCCTCTTTATTTGTATTGTAATCACCAACCTTAACCGCATCATGCTAGCTCTGGTGCAAAGTGGTCTCTCCAATTGGGTATTCTAAGAACTCAATGGGCTAAGCAGCAGGATGGAAATCCCTTGTATTATATTCAGGGACACATTATTTCGGAAAACAAAGAAGCCAATTGGATCTTTCTTTTGGAGAGGGCTTTCTTTCAAAGGCAACAGTACTGATTTGTTTTCAATCAATACTAAAGTAGGCCCTGATGTTTCAAAGAGTGATATTTACAAGTAAATTTAAATATTGGAGGCATAATATGAACATTAATGTTTTATAATAATTTTTTATTTGAATGCCATTTTCACAGTGAGTGGGCTGAGAATGTAGCCCTGTTTATTTTAAACATGACACTGTGCTTTCTGCAGCACACTTCATTGGAGGATCCCTAATTTCTTTTGCACATGTTAATTGGTTAAGCCTAATAGCATTCCCCTGGGGGAAAGATGCATAAGCCGGATTTTACCTGTGACTGAAATGAAGACGTTGCAGACTGGCATCTATATAAGTGCGCCCAGCAAGTAGTGTAACTGTTCAGTAGTGCAATAAGGGCATGTCTCCGGAGGTCGATCATCTAGCGTTTGATTTAGTGGGTCTAGTGTAGACCCCCCACATCGAACGCTGACCATATGTTTGTGTATTTGCATATTGCATTAGCTCTGTGCTAGAACTTGCAGGGGAATCCTCAGAGGGCCACCTTACACCTGTCAACTGTAGTGGCTGCCCTAGGGAAATTCCCAGCTGGCTGCAAAAGGGCCTCTTTACACCTGTCCAGACCTTTTCCATGGCCTAAAAAGGGGTAGAGTGGGGGAAAGGACTCCTTTTCCCCCCGGTAAGTGAACCGCTCCCCCTTTCCCTTCATCTTAGTTCAGACCAAAGCTTTTCCTTTCTAGATAAGACAAATACCAACTGGTGTGAGCCTTCAGTCCTTTACACAGGCCAAACTCCCAGCATGGTCAGTAGCTAGACTATGTCTACACTCGTGGCTTCTTGTGCGAGTAATATGCAAATGAGGCTAAGCGTGGAATATTGCCGAGCCTCATTTGCATACTTAATGAGCCACCATTTTTTTCAGAAGAGGCTCTTGCTCAATGCCGTTATACCTATTACATTTTAGGAAGAACGGCATTGCGCAAGAGGGTTTTTCTTGTGCAAGAAGGGGCAGTGTAGACTCTCCTTGTGCAAGAGCCTCTTCTGAAAAAAAAGGTGGCTCATTAGTGTTGCATAAATTGCTAGTTTCGTCCCCTTGGAGGCTAGTCTGATTTACCCCAAGAAGAGAGTCACACTTTCAGGCTGGGTCCAACTCAAGTTTATTGGTTGCAACCAAGGTACGGCTAAGGAACTCAATGTTCAAAGCAGAGCCGACCCCCAACATCTCATAGGCAGGGGTTTTTATAGGGTTCACATCCTTCCTGGTTTAAGTGCCTTAACATGATAGGTTACTTCATCTTTGACATTTAGCATTCCTATAGGTCAGGTTAATTTTCCAAATGAGGTTAAATACAGTGCCTACTTGCTGACTTTGCGGTTACAGCTGTATTACATTCATTCACTTTTGCTGAACAATGGGCGAGCCATACTTCCCTTTTTCCTTTCCTGCTTGAGCCGGTCACAAGTTTAAAGGATGTGGAATCTATCCATATCTCCACTTAACAGAAGACTGGTTTCGCTTCCCCTCGTCTCCTTATTATAAGTTATTACCTGTGACAGGCCTTGACCTTTGTCATGTCTTACTCCTATACAAATAGCAAATATATCTAAGCATTAGCAATGTATGTATATTGTACGTGCCCCTCATAGGGGAATCAATGGCTCCGGGGGATTTGACTTCCCTTTTACACATCATTAGGTATGCAAATGAGGCTGGGCAATATTCCATGCTTAGCCTCATTTGCATATTACTCGCGCAAGAAGCCGCGAATGTAGACATAGCCCAGGTGTTTTCGTTACTTTCTGTAGTGTCCAGGAAAGGTCCCCATTGACTTCCATGGATTTGGAGTCAAGTTCAGTATCTGCCAGTCCAAGCCCATGATTTCCACAGATACTCTACGAATGACCTTCACAGAGCTAGATAGTTATATCTAGGATATTTAAAGAAGGCTCTGGTGAGCTACTGGTTACCACTCCTTCCTCTACTAGAGTACAGTCTGTCACAAAGGGCTATAGGCAGGCAGATTCCATTTTGATGAACCCCTGGTGTATGGCTGAATCCAGACGTTTAGAACATTTTGAGTCTGGCGTGCAGGGTAAACCAAGGCATTTGTCAAATGTGCTCATGTTTGTGAGGTTTAAGCTAAAAGGGATGATTGATGCATCTTTGTCTGATGCTGCTAATGGTGCTTTCTGTGGACACCTCGTACTATCTGCTCTGTTCCTGGCTGCTCCGGGAGTGCACGTGAAAAAACCCGTGAGCATGGCAGAAGAACTTTACAAGTGAAATTGCAGATAAAGTGTCGTCTTTCATAAAGTGAAACATCAGCGTTATTTAAAATTCTTGGATTCCTTTCCTGCTTGGCCCAAAGCACTGATCATTGACAGTGACTCTGCTAGAAGAGTGACATTTACAAATGTCATTTCTGTTTACTTGAGATGGAGTTTTACCAGCCATATTGATGTAAGGATTTAGTTGTCTTTAAGAAAATGGAATAATAATAACAATAATAGCAATATTAATCATCTATTGACTATGATTTATCTTTTATCATAAGCCTATAAACTTGTAGGCAGATTTCCAGCCTCTCCTGCAAATGCCTTTTTGAGAACTGCAGCATTAGTAAGAGAAACCAAAAGTGTCTCGTTACTGTTGTTCCCTGTTGAACTGTATATTTCACCATTGATGTGGGTTTTTTGTTGCTTTGCACAAGCTGGCAGTTACCACTGGTGGCAGGAAGATGCCCATGTAACTTGCATCCCCTCCGTGGAAAAGCTGGGATCAGCCTTTCTGGAAATTGGACTTTTGCACTAATACAGGGATGCTACTGTCAAGCTGCTGGGATGAGTTCTTGTCCCGGGTTCCACCTGCTTTTGGAGGCAGGCCCCAAGCTATGGAGCATGTGCCCGGAGCAATGCCACAGGAGTACCAGTGGGTTCCTCTGTCAGGAGGCTTAGAACCGCCAGATGCGGCCCAGAAAGTGGACAGGGTGCTACGAGGGCATGTGCGACTTGCCATTGTTTGGAGCATCTCTTGAGGCTCCCTTGCAGGTGTCTTCTATGAGAGGTGGACACAGTCAGGGTTCCAATCAGCCCTTCGTTGAGTCCCTGGTAGGACAACAGGCAGCAGCGTGTATGATGGAGGAAGAGCTGGAGTCTGTGTTTAGAGAGGTGAATCAAGCCTGATAGCCCCACATAGTTTTATACCTAAGTTAGCAGTGAGTAAGGTGGTAGGCAACACAGAGCTGGGAGAGGTCCACTTACTGGTCTAGTGTGGTCCTACCTATAGGTGGGAGCTTTCTGCCAAGATGTGCTAATCCCTAGCTTAATAAGATTAGCAGATGTTGGCTTTCAGTGGGGCATAGGGACACCATCCCATGGCTGAGGTGGGGGAAAACCCACTTCTACTCTTCTGTCTCTTCTGGGCATTCCTCCATGCAGTGAGGATTCCCAAGGGGGCTTTCCAGCCTTCCTAGGGCCTGGAGCTGATCCATAAAATCCTGGTTTGGAGCTCCATGTATCTTTCCTTGTTTAGGCCAAACAACTCCACCTCTCCCCTTTGGCGCATATCCATAGTTAGGAAGGCTGGCGTATGCTCTCTGGTGTACCATTTGACTATGGCCTCACTTTGTCAGAATTCCTTTTCTAAGAATGCATTCCAGATCACTCTTTGCATCTGAAACAGAAGGTAACAAAACGGGCAATGCTGGATTTCTTCCCAATGTGTAGAATTGCTTATGGGCCAAGGGAGTAGATTATCTACGCATTCACTTTAATTCTAAAGTGTGAGTCATGTCCATAAAGCAGCCAATTCCCCAAGATGGGAACAGCAGACAACCCTGGCACCAGCAGGCCATGCTTCCTGCAGCCCTCACTGCTGCTTGGCCAGTCTCCCTTCTCCCATCTGCAGTTGGCTCCGACTTGATGGTCTCTAATTGTTCCTATAAGATTTCAGGCTTAGGCCTGGAGGGGTTCCTCGGAGAACTATGGTCCATAGACAAGGGCCAGTTCTCAGCCATGCTCTTCCGCCATGGTAGCGGCTGCTCAGGCGGGGCCTGAAACCAAGGCTGCTGTGATAATAAGGTGCAGAGGAGAGACTTACTCTGAATCCACCTCCAAGGGTTTGGATGGTGACCGGTGACTTGACTTGTACTAGGAAGTGAATTGGATGGGCAAGCTTGTAGGTCCCCTCTTTCTTGAGCTACTCAGTCGAAGTGGTGGTCAGCCAGACTGTGCTGCACTGGGCTATTATAGCAGACTAGTCTTGCTGTGAGAAAAGCAAAACTAAGGCTGGGGGAGCCCGCCTCGGCAGGGAAAGGACGAGGTGTCTTGACGCGCTGAGGCAGAGAGGAGGAGTTTTTAACCCTGGCACCTAGCAGCAGCAAATCCCAACAGACCACGAGATCACAAACCAGTTGTCAGTAGGTGAACTTTGTAGTGGAGACCGAGATGATAACCCTGAAGTTTCTCAGAATGCTTTCCCTTGCCAGCAAGAATCACCACAGAGCACGCCCAGGGCAGCAGGCTCTCAGCCAAAGGCTGTCTTGGCCAGACACTGGAGAATTGCCAGAAGCAAGCCCGGTGGGACTCCAGGGAGATGCAATGTTACCCCACCTACGTAGCCGGGATCTCTGGAGGGAAACTACCATGAAGTGACTCCATCCACTCTCACAATGCCCAGCTGGAGAGGCCCTCCATTAGGAGCATGAACTGTCTCTAGGAAGGACGATGGCTAGTTGTTGGGCAGAGAGATGGTGAGCCTGAGTCTACAGCCTTGTCCTTAGAGAGGGGTGCGGGAGAACCAGCCTCAAATCCCTGCCCCGACCACGCTTGGTTTTTAACAAGAGTAAGGCAGTGTCCGGGGGTGAGATTGAGAGCCCTGCGCCAGCTTCCCCCAGGGTCAGTGCTTGGGGCACTGCCTTGTAACATGAGAGACCCACGTGCAGATCTCTCCCAGCTCAGGCAGGGGCGGAATTCAATAGCCCAGAGGAGCACCTTACCCACTCGAATAAACCCTCCTCTTCTGGAGCTTCTGTGAATCCTTTAGATTTGTCAAAAATGCTCGGGAGACTGATTGGTTTGTAGGTTCAACATTCTCAGACTCTTTGGGCTCCCATTTTTTGTCTCTGAAATGTGGAAGCACTTTGATGTGTTTCAACTGGAAATTGTTTGTTTCCAGGTCACTGAAGTTTAAGTGCCGTTTTTGATTCTGCCCAAATCTTTATTGTTAATGTAATTGTATTTTGCGACCAGCCAACGAATTGAAAATAGCCATGGTGGACCCCGCGTTACTCTGCCATTCCAATCCCAGGTACACGTTGGCCTCCTGCTAGAACTTGGGTTAAGTTTCAGTATCGTGGATTTCAGTTTCCTTGGCTGTAAAGTGGAGGGATTGTTTAGGCAATGTCTGGTCAGCGCAAAGTGCTACGGAGTGTTGTGACAGTGCAAAATTGTCCCTTACGAGAGTATTTTGCCAAGAGATGGGTGATAACAGGCACCAGTGATTAGATACTAGGGAAGCAGTCAGTTTCCAGTTTTTAGCACTCCTCCATTTGCCATGACAGAGGTGACCCCGCCACCTGCCCCTGAGGTTCCCAGAGGCTTAGAAACCGAGGCATCTGCTGGGGTTATGAACTGGTTAGTGCCTCAGCTCGGCAGCATGGAATCTTGCAAACCGATCAGATCTGTCTTTGCCATCGATTTCACAGCTGCCACAGGCAATGCTGCCTTTGCTGTGCAGGGGCGATAGATTTGACTCTCTATGGATGAGATGGATTTTGTGCCATGGGACTGGAGCAAGAAATGCTCAAGCCAGGGCTTGTGTGGTGCTTTTTTTCAGTTGCAGTAAGTTAGATTTTGGACCTGAGAAGAGAAGAGAAGAGAAGAGTTCTTTGTTTCCTCCATTGAATGTATTGCCCAGTGGCTCTAGAGACATAGCTAAGAGGCATGTGCCACATTTTGCATTCCAGTCCGCTGGCAGTCTGACAGCAAATGTTCCCCCAATTACACCCATGTGTTTGGTTTTGAATTTGATCTCTCTTAGGACATATATATTTTTAAATCTCTCACAAACAAACCTGTTCCCAGCCTCTTTCTGTGCCTCCCCTGACATCTTGGGGGGTGCTCATGGGATCAGTGACACGGTACAAAGCCATTCCTGTCCAGCCACGCCTCACTCACCGTACTCACCCATGGCTGCTCCATGTTGCTACGAGTTAGGGAGTTGCAGAATTTGCAGTCGTTTCTGGGCTCCATTGGCTTGCGGCCAGGGACTGAGCTCTGCACGTGTTTTTCTCAGCAGCTAGGTCACTGGTGTGCCTAGAATCATAGAATACTATGACCGGAAGGGACCTCGAGAGGTCATCGAGTCCAGTCCCCTGCCCTCATGGCTGGACCCAGTATTTTAAGTGCCTGATAGATCCCTTGCCATTGTGATGGTGAGGCGCTCTTGTGCTGCGTTGCTGGAAGTCCTTTTCCTCCTCAGAGAAGGAGAGCAGATTTGGATGCTGAAAAGAGGCGGGATTTGGGCTTTTTTTCAGTATGTCCTTGTGTGTGGCGGGGCAGAGGGAAGGTCCCTTCCACTGCTAGTACTCTGTGTCTCAGGTCCACTGTGTCCATTAGCTGGCGGGCTCAGGCCCAAATTGCCTCAGGAAAGAGAGTAACATGAATGTTAGGAATTGTGTATTGGACTGTCAGGAACTCACTCCACAGCTGACCTTACACAATTCACCGTACGATGGAGCATCCAAAGCAACAGCCGGGGCCACAGGCATTACATTGTTGAAAGGGACTCAAATGAAAAGTTCCCCCATGTCAGCTGTATCTCCTATCCATGAGCAAAACCATTTATTATTCTTTCCCTTCCTCCATTGCAGAGTTTGATTCAAGACTCGGCAGCACCAGCTGTGAGGAGTCTTTTCTTTGCGGGGAGTTCCTGCTGCTGCTGTCAAATAAGTCAGGATGCTGCCTTTCTATGCAGGTCTCCACTTCAGCTCGCTCTCCTACCTTTCTTCTTCTTGAACCATTCCCTTACCCTGGGGTGGTTTGGGCGTGTATTGGAGTTGCAGCCTGCTGGACTCCTGAGGTCTCTTCCAGCCCTATGATTCTACGATACTACTTTGTGCAAAAGGCTCAGATGCCAAAGTAGACTTGCTGGACCTAATTCTCTGCACCGTTATACTGGCAGGTGAAACGTCACTGATGCTGACAGAGCTACACCAGTGCCCACCTGGTGGCAATTGGGCCCAATGAGTTTCTAATACGAGTCTGCACGTTTTGGTAATAATGCAAAATGTGATTATTATATGGACAAGTATGAGGCTGAGAAAATTGTGTGGTTTTGGTGCTGCCTTATCTTTCAAGGGATGCATTTTCCAGTATGAACTGTGGAGTATATATTTAATGCAAGTGGTCTAGGTATTTATTGTGAATTGGCTGCACAGCAGACTGAATATTGACAGTGTGGTTAAATACAGGGAACTTGAATGCCGTCTCTTTACTCTCATGAGTAATCCTTACTCCTGAAAACAGGCCTAACAAATCACATGACAAGGGGATCTGCAGGATCATTCTCCTGCACATGGGATTTTAAGGACAGGAGTAGAAGGACAGTATATGTATTTCTCCAACATTGGTCGTGTTCAGGAACAGGTTAGACAAACACCTTCAGGGTCTACTTGGTTCTGCCTCAGTACTGGAGTCTGGACTTGATGACTTCTCAAGGTCCTTCCCACCTTGATGTTTCTGTGATTCTCCCAGTTTTTTATTCTATTGTTTGCTATTTTGTTACTCCACATAAATCATTTTCTACCACAGAGATGCGTATGGGGAAAGAGCAGGCTGGATTAGCCATAAGCATCAAATTTGACAGTTGCCCGCTGAGCCAAGTGGCTTCCAATGGCCACAAACGTGTGAATTTTGCAAACTCTGACAGTTCGTCTTCACTTCAGACTAGAAAAAATGATATATTTGTCTTCACAAATATAGCATGTGCCAGCCCTCCCCCGACCACACCCACCAGCAATACAATTTCCTCCCGTTCTCCTCGCTGTGTTTTTGTTTGACTGCTGTCAATAGTACCACCTTTTTTCCACGCAATCATACAGCTGGTTTGATTTAGGGGATACATTCAGGCATACTCGTTAAGCTTCAAAGGTAATTTAAAAACAAAAGAACCCAGGTGACGCCGAGGCCTGATCGTGAAACAATATCATACTGGAATGCCAAACATACAGGAGTATAGTTTTACAGAAGAGACAAAATAAAAACTACCCCATTCAGTGTCTCCAGGGCCCCATCTGCTCGTCTTTGGGCAGGTCTATACTTACTGGGAGATTGGCTCTGTGGTAATCGATTCCCCCGTGGGTAGACTTAGTGGGTCTAGTAAAGACTCATTAAATCAACCGCTGATCGCGCTATGTGAACTCCGGTACTCCACTGCATTGAGAAGGGTATGGGAAGTCAATGGGAGTGGAGACCTTGTAGCAACTTGACCTCTAGTATGGCGACTCCACTTGTGCTATTCTCCTAGTTGGAGTTGCATGCCTTCGGTAGATGTTGCCCCATAATGGAGACCATTCCTTTTTTAAGACACATTTCAATTTGCATAAAAAAGTGTTGGGCCATGTCTCCCTTGCTGTAGTTCCATAGAGTGCAGTGGGCCAAATCATCAGTGCCATGGAAGACAATACAGCTATGCCTATTTGCTCCTCTTAAAATATGGTCTTAAGATTCTGCACACATCCCTCTTCCTTTTGTGTTGCTGACGCAGCTGCGAGGCTGGACCAAAATAAAACCTGAAGTGAAGCTTTAATTCTTTTCCCTATTTAAATTTTGCAAGATAAATATGTTCTGCTTTGAGATCAAAGTGAGTATCACTAACCTGGACAGATTTATTGAATTACCTCATAGTGTTTACTCCATCTTCATACACTGCCTGCCTTCCTCTCCCTCCATCTCTAAAAAAGAAATGTTTTAAGCTGTTGATGAGAGGGAGAAAATGTTGCATGAGCTCTACCCCAGAGAGAAGGCACTATTCACTGGTTGGGCTGATAAAATGTATGATTGGGACAGAACTATACATCTACAGAAACTACTTTGCAAGAGCTCAGTTGCTGTGATTTCAAATACTTAGCCTATGGTAGGTTAAGCCATTGTAGAGAACAGAAGGACAGCCATTGTGGGTCAAACCATGTGGGTCCATCTAGCCCAGTGTCCTGTCTTCCAACAGAAGCCAATGCCAGATGCTTTGGGGGAGGAAGGACAGAGCAGGGAATCAAGTGATCCACTCCCAGCTGTTGCATCCCTGATCATCTTGGCCCATAGCCACTGAAGGACCTATTCCCCCCTGAACTTTCCTCATTCTGTTTTGCACCCCATTATAGTTTTGGCCTTCACAACATAACCTGTGGGACAAATTACCAGCAAGCCTGTGTTGTGTGAAGACGTACTTCCTTTTGCTTGTGTTAAACTGGCTGGTTGTTAATGTCATTGATTGATCCCTGGTTTTTGTGTTCCCTGAAGGAGTACATGACACTTCCCTATTCACTTTGACCATGCCATTCCTGGTTTTGAAGGCAGGTACACACAAAGGGCTGTCTGAATGTACGTTTTACATTTCAAATGCAATTAGTCTTTTTTCATGAATGGTGAAGATGGTAGCTCTTAATATGCACAACATAAGTCATTGCAGATCACACAATATCGCTACGTAGTAACAACATGTATACTATTTATAATTGTTGGTGTGGCAAGCAGAATATTCTTGTTTCACAGTGTATACCAGTGGAAGCTAAGGTGTTCCGCTGTGTTTCCTTAAAGTGTCAGTGCCTAGTTCACTGCAAAGAGCTTCTTCCCGTATGTCACTTGGACAAATTGTGCCAGTTCCATTTAAAAAAAAATAAACCAATGTAATGCATAATTTAATCCTCCTCTCCCCTCCATGCCACCAGATAAAGCAAAATCAAGGAGACAAATCCTGAAATTGGTTGCATTTTTAATTCAGTCGCTACACAAGCATATTCCCCTTGAAGTCAGGAAAAGGCGTGCATCGCTTTTGAGAGCATCAAGATAGTCTTTTGTGAGTAACTTTGCCCACAGTCACATGACTGGTTGTCAGGTGCACTGTATCAGCCACACTGGCCGTGGTGCACAACAGGCCACCCAAATCCCCATGAGACTCACGTGCGTGGCCACTGCAAACCCTGTTAGAACAGTGCATCATGTGCTCCCACCAGGGCCTGCCCTTAGGGAAGGCGTTAAGGTTGAGGTAGATAATGCTGACCTCAGAGAATGGAAGTAGTTACATTTTGGCTGCCCCCTGATCAGGAGTGTCAGTATGGGAGGACTTGTATCCTACACACGTGTGCCCCACTTCACAGTCAGCCCTTTGTGTAGAAGTGTGACAGAAACTGCCATGCAATTGTTCCTTTAACCATCCCCACCATTTGTATCCTTCTATAAAATATCTCTCAGACGTAACCACGTGTCTTTCTCCTGGCTGACTCAGTCATGGAGCATTGTTTGTAATGAAATTGTAATAGGTTTTGTCCTGGCCGTTCCCATCTCCTCTCTAGACCTCTTTATGTAGCTGGGAAACTGAGGCACAGAGAGGTTAAAAGACTGCCTTGGCTTAACCACGAGATCTTGCATGATCTAAAAATAAAAAAGGAGTCTCATAAAAAATGGAAAGTAGGATAAATTGCAAATGATGAATATAGGCAAATAGCACAGGAATGCAGGGGCAAGATTAGGAAGACAAAGGCACAAAATGAGCTCAAACTAGCTACCAGAATAAAGGGAAACAAGAAGACTTTTTATAAATACATTAGAAGCAAGAGGAAGACCAAGGAGAGGGTAGGCCCAGTGGTCAGTGAGGAGGGAGAAACAGTAACAGGAAACTTGGAAATGGCACAGATGCTCAATGACTTCTTTGTTTCGGTCTTCACCGAGAAGTCTGAAGGAACGCCTAACAGTGAATGCTAGTGGGAAGGGGGTAGTTTTAGAAGATAAAATAAAAAAAGAACAAGTTAAAAATCACCTAGAAAAGTTAAAAATCACCAGGGCCTGATGAAATGCATCCTAGAATACTCAAGGAGCTGATAGAGGAGGTATCTGAGCTTCTAGCTATCATCTTTGGAAAATCATGGGAGACAGGAGAGATTCCGGAGGACTGGAAAAGTGCAAATATAGTGCCCATCTATAAAAAGGGAAATAAAAACAACCCAGGAAACTACAGACCAGTTAGTTTAACTTCTGTGCCAGGGAAGATAATGGAGCCAGTAATTAAGGAAATCATCTGTAAACACTTGGAAAGTGGTAAGGTGATAGGGAACAGCCAGCATGGATTTGTAAAGAATAAATAATGTCAAACCAATCTGATAGCTTTCTTTGATAGGATAACGAGTCTTGTGGATAAGGGAGAAGCGGTGGATGTGGTATACCTAGACTTTAGTAAGGCGATTGACACGGTCTCGCATGATATTCTTATCAATAAACTAGGTAAATACAACTTAGATGGGGCTACTATAAGGTGGGTGCATAACTGGCTGGATAACCGTACTCAGAGAGTAGTTATTAATGGTTCACAATCCTGCTGGAAAGGCATAACGAGTGGGGTTCCGCAAGCGTCTGTTTTGGGACCGGCTCTGTTCAATATCTTCATCAATGATTTAGATATTGGTATAGAAAGTACGCTTATTACGTTTGCAGATGATACCAAGCTGGGAGGGGTTGCGACTAATCTAGAGGATAGGGTCATAATTCAAAATGACCTGGACAAATTGGAGAAATGGTCTGAGGAAAATAGGATGAAGTTTAATAAAGACAAATGCAAAGTGCTCCACTTAGGAAGGAACAATCTGTTTCATACATACAGAATGGGAAGCGACTGTCTGGGAAGAAAGGGATCTAGAGTTTATAGTGGACCACAAGTCAAATATGAGTCAGCATGTGATGCCGTTTCAAAGAAAGCAAACATGATTCTGGGATGCATTAACAGGTGTGTTGTGAACAAGACACGAGAAGTCATTCTTCCGCTCTACTCTGCGCTGGTTAGGCCTTAGTTGTAGTATTGTGTTCAGTTCTGGGCACCACATTTCAAGAAAGATGTGGAGAAATTGGAGAGGGTCCAGAGAAGAGCAACGAGAATGATTAAAGGTCTAGAGAACATGACCTATGAGGGAAGGCTGAAGGAATTTGGTTTGTTTAGTTTAGAAAAGAGAAGATTGAGGGGGGACATGATAGCAGTTTTCAGATATCTAAAAGGGTGTCATAAGGAGGAGGGAGAAAACTTGTTCATCTTGGCCTCTGGGGATAGAACAAGAAGCAATGGGCTTAAACTGCAGCAAGGGATGTTTAGGTTGGACATTAGCAAAAAATTCCTAACTGTCAGAGTGGTCAAACACTGAATAATAAATTGCCCAGGGAGGTTGTAGAATCTCCATCTGTGGAGATACTTAAGAGCAGGTTAGATAAATGTCTATCAGGGATGGTCTAGACAGTATTTGGTCCTGCCATGAAGGCAGGGGAGTGGACTCAATGACCTCTCGAGGTCTCTTCCAGTCCTAGTATTCTATGATTCTGTGACTTACCAGAGGTCTCTCTCAAAGTCTGTAGCAAGGCAAAGAAGTAATCCTAGGTTTCCAAGGATTTAAACCAGTGCCTTGGCCACTGGAATGCGCTTCTTCTCTGACTTAGTGACCATGAGTTTCAAATGCTAAAGCTAGCTCATGTACACTCTAAGATACAGTGACATTTCTTAAATGAATTTCTGGAACAGTTACCTTGGTACATGGTGGTTGAGGTGCACACATTTCAGTACGCCATCCCTCAGGATCTCATGTAGTGCTTACTGAATAGGGCCACGGGACAAGTTCCATCAGTGCCGCTACCTTTATGTTGCACGTTGCTTAAATATATTACTTTCCAGTTAATTATCGTAATTAAAACCGCTGAAGATCACACTTTTGCTTTGGTGGTAACTGTGCTGGTAACAGTCACCTTTTATGGCCTCCTTAGAAAATAATGTGTATCGTTACACTTTGTTAGACTGACTGTTAAATCTGGTCCCAAAAGCCCAATCCTTTGAAGAGCAATGTGTCTAATTACACCATTCCTTGCCCTTTGTTTTCTCTCCAAAATGCGTCGTGACCAAAAATCCCTCACGTCCAACTGCTGACTCTCTATTAGTCTGCGGCCCCAAATAATGAGGGGGAAGGAGAGGAGGAGAAAAGCGAAGTTTACTACAGATATTTTTTTCCTTTGGTGTTCACCTTTTGTAGAGCATGAAAAAAAATCCTTTCACTACCGTGTCATATTATGGCTGAGGCCACTGAGAAGGACACTCCATGGTACTCCCCGCTTTTTGGACTATTTTAAGGTGACATTAGACCTACTTAGAAAAGGCAGTCATAGACACTGATGTCAGCACCATGTCATGTGATCACACAAGACATATGGTAGATACTTTAACTCACCAAGACATAGGAGACTAGCCAAGGCTTCCATTATTGCAGAGCTGAACACTTTTCAAAACTCTTTTCTCTGAGGAGACTCCGATTTCACTCATATGTCTCTCAGCACAGCCATGCCTGGGCAATCATTATTAGCTTCTTTTTGGCCCCATGCAATTCTCTATTATACAGCTAGTCTTTTGCCTGGCAATATGACAAGCAGTTCATTCTTCTTCTTGATAGAAATATTATCAAAGCATATGGAGCCTGGATGTAGCAAACCCCCTCCTCCCCCCAGGCAACACTATAGACTGTTATTTGGCAGACTTTTTTTCCCTCCTTATTCTTTAGTATTAGGTACTTCCTGAGGGCTCCAGAAGTCCATTGACATCCCCAAATTCCCCCCAGGACTGGATGATGGCAAATTTGAATGAATGTCGGGATTGTATCTTGTTTGAACTTAAACAATAAGCATTTTCCATCAATCTAGTAAGGAAGATACAAGCAACTAAGCAATTTACTTGTAAGTAAGTACAGTCCTTGGGATCCTGCCATGTTGCCAGCTAGGTCCTCAATGCCATAGATGTTGGGTGTTTCTAAGTTAGGATGTATTCTGGATGTGTGGTTATTAGGATGAAAGTATTTGCTATACAGTCACAGATCATGGTCAGAACTTTGCGAACAAGTAAGAATGGTTGAGATGACAGCTTTCCACTGTGTTATATTTCAGCAGTTTTAAGGTTTAGCTTACTTTCATTTTGATGGAGGAGCCATGTTTAATCATGGTGCAGTATAATGAATCTCTACTCGTCAGCTGCCATATTGGGAACAATAGCAGTTGAGTTGCCAATAAAGTTTTGCAGAATAAATTGTGAGCATAATTCAGTTTCACACAGCATTGAACAGTCTACCCAGAGCTGCCGTACACTAACTCATCTTGCTGCTTATTTATAAGTTACAGATAAAAAGAAAAACACCATCTCATGATGAGTTGCATATAGTCGCTACAGATAAAGAAGTTTCTGCTATTTGTCTTATTATGAGTTAATAGCATTGCAGACTATTTTACATAATGAGATCATATGTGCAAATTATGCGTTTTTTTCAGTAAAAATTATTCATCTCTGATGAGCCAATCAGGGAGCACATGCAAATCTTTTTTTCTCTTTTCCCTGTGTAGCTTATCACTGATGAATAGGTTTTTAGACTCCATCTGGTGTTCAGTAAGTTCTGTTAGAGTTAGGAAGTACCTGCCTCAGTTTAGAGATTTTTGATCATAGGAAAATAATTCTGAATAATTCTAGTAGATCTCTGCTAAGTATATAACACTACTTGTTTTGTTTTGTCCACTGCGGTAGATATTGACACTTATTGCCCTTTTTAGTGAAATATCTTGCTGGGGGGGCGGGTGAAGGGTAGAATTGCCTCTTGGATAAAGTGCATATAACTTCTCATCTCAACAGACTTCAATAACTGCTTTGTGAAATGTTCACCAGGAAAGTTGCTCAAAATAATTAGGAAGAGAGGTATAAACTATTAGGAATCCACAACATGAGTTACTGGATGAATGAGTTGGGGAAATCTGAACTTAGAGTTTTCCTGCAACTTGTTTGGTGCTATTGGAGTTGGTCAACAATTTTTTAGAGGAATAGTTTATTCACCCCAAAATGCACTTTGGGGTGACTTGAAACTGTTCATGAATTTGACATACCTGGTTTCAGTTGTTCACAAAATGGCTGGAGAAGATGCTGATGGTGGGACCCCTGTTGTTCTCACACCCCAAACAAACACATGAAAAGCCCTCACAACTTGAGCTAAGTAACTAGGGCATTCCCCTGTAAGGGTGTAAAATTTGGTTCCATACATAATGGATTTTGAATTGGCCACAAAATGGTAATATCAGGATTTGCCTGGCTCTAGAGTGGCCATGTGAATGGGGTTGTATGTTCATTGACGTTGGTAGTGAAGCTTCAGCACTACCCGAGCTGGGCGTGTAACAAGGGTGGGTTTGTTTGTTTGTAACAAGGGTTTGTTTGTTTGTTTTGTTGTTGATGGTTTTGATGTAGACCTTCGGAATCATAAGCTTGAATTAACATTCAAAATAACAGGCTTTTCCCCTTTTTAAAACATGAGAGCCCATTTAAAAGCTTCTGTATGCCTACCTAGTGGCAATTCACTACATATTTAGGTATTTTAAATGGTCCTGAATGGAATGGCCGATCGCCATGGGAAATGAGTACTTATTCATGTTGAGGTATTAGCTAGAGGTGTCTGAAGCAACTCATTATGCTGGGTGCTATACATATGACAAAAAGATGGCTCCTTCTCCAGAGAACTTGTCATTAAATCAGATCTACGCTAAAAAGTTAGGTGGACCCAGATATGTTGGTCAGAAATTTAAAAAAAATCCACACTGCTGTGCCGTTCATTTAAGCTGACCAAAACGGTGTTAGATCAATGGAGCAATTCTTCCATCAGTTTAATGCAGCATGTCTAGTGGAGTCACAGGCATGAGAATAATAAGCATCTTCCTCGTGCTAGGTAACTTGTGAGGAGAATGTAACAGTTGTTATCACACAAGTGCAGTCATAAAGAATCTCTCGTGCACAGCAGATAGTGTTCACCGATGGGTATTCTAGCTCCTGATTCATTATATGTTATACTGAGTTTACTTTTGAAATTACTAATTTAAAACATATACTCTTTTGTGTGTTGTGTTTTAAAGAGCGCAGAGCGCTGTTTGTACATGAAGGAGCATGTTAATACCATGGAAGGTTTTACACATCAATCAGGTGAACCGAAAGCTAATAAAAAACACCCGTGGAAAAAGACACATTGGTTTCCACACCATCGTTAGGCACCACATTGAAGAGTTTAATTTAGAATGTAGCTGGTGAAAGCATGTCTGGATTACTGACATTTTCAGTCTGCCCACTTCGCAGGGAAATTCGTTAGGAGGTGATCATTTTGGAAGCCCGTTCTAGGAAGCCGTTGTAATACAAGGTTCTTGAGTGGCACTTTCATTCATTGATGCATGGGTATTATTTGAAAAACATAATTTAAAAACTGAGCTACCGAGATTACTCCTGCCTCAAATGAAGGATTAACGGCACTTCATTTGCCCAGAGACACAGATGACTGTCAGGCCTTTTGGCTGAATAATATATAAAGATTTGAATGAAGACCATATTGAGGGTGGAGATAGATACAGTGCTTGTTCTGTTTTCCTGGCAAGAGACACATGTCAAGTGAGATGGCCACGCAGGCCTTGCCCTGTTGCATTCTTTTAATTGAAGTTGAGGGAAGCATGCCTGTGAAAAGATCACGAGCCAGGGAGTTGAGGGCTGTGGGGAAGAAGTTTCTGGCCCTTACATCCACAGGCAGAACACAACCAGTATCTGTGTCCAAAACAAATAATATCAGCCTTCTGGGCAGACCCCCTGCCTCTTTGTGCTGTGGTGTGACGTGCACATTTGATATTCACTTGAGGATATTGCGTTGTGTATTTCCCGTACATGGGGGGTGGGAGGGACGCAGAAGGAGGCAAAATCATTTAGGAAGAGTAAGATTCATCTCCTGCCTCCCTCCTCCTCCTCTGAGATGTGGGGTTGGCTGTGCTTTCTAGCTGCTGAGTAATGGAGCAAGAGGAACACGTGGGGCCTGGAGACTTCAGGAAAATGAAAAGTCTGTGGGTCTCTGTCCTTCCCTGTGCAGCAGTTTTGGCTCTATATTCCTTCCAGCATCCTTACCCAAGCTGATTGGGTTCTGCTGGATGGACCAAGTCTACAACCTGTTAGCAGGTATAACCTTGTCGTGATGGTACAGCCTCAGTGGTGGTCAGAAGGACCATATGGCTCTATGCAGCAGCCTCGTCTGTGGCTGAGTCCAGTGTAATTTACTCAACTCCCCACAGAGAGCAAGTCATAAAGATCAACATGCTCTCCAGCACTCAGCCCTTTCTGTCCAGTGGAAGAAAGCTGCCCTTTTCCCAGGGTGCATCATGGAACATACGTTGTTGGCATTAGTTCCTGATCAGCTTATGCACTAAGAGCCATTCACGACATCGTAGTGTTTTTAGTTCTGTGTGATACTGGATCAACTGGATGGGCAAGCTTGAAAATGTTTCTCTCTCCCTAACACAAGGTTGTCCAATACAAGAGATTGTCTCCCTCTCTCTTTAATTGTTCTCACTTAGGCACGTTTTGTCTGTACCAGTTTTCCTCTATGTCAAATAACCCTAACAATGCTTCCTCTATAAACACTCTGAGGTAACTCTGACAGCCAGCTAGCATCTGGCTGTAGTAGAGATCCTGCCTGACCACCATCGATGAACTTTTGCCCACAGAAGTCATATCCCTGCCAGGGCATGTCTGCACCCCAGCCTCTAGTTCCTTTACCCGGGATGCAGTTGCTTGCATTAGAATATTTGAAAGACAAAATGTGACCTCACTGAAGATCTTGTTGCTGTTTTGGCCTCTCAAACACTCAACTTTCCCAATTTCCTTACACGATTTGTGTATTTATTTAGATTTATAACAATATATATAGGTCCCTGCCCTATGCTTATGGGCACCCCATTGATTAAAATAAACAATACAAAGACCAGTGTAAAAGGTTGCTTATATATAAATAAATATACAATACTGTCCTTCATCTCTGAGACCAGCCTCTTCCTTGAGGCTCCGTCCCCACTCCATGGGTTTGGCAGATCAAGGTTGGGAGCTGAGGATGCTCACCACCCCCTTGTTTATACCCACAGTTCAAGCACTTCATCTGATCTCAATGGTGGCTGTTCAGGATGGATAGACGGATAGAACGTAAACCAAAAATAAGGTGCAGTCCTTCACTCCCACCTCCAAATGGCCTTACAGGAAATCATAGAATAGCAAGACTAGAAGAGACCTCAGCTGGTCATCCATGTTCCTGCAGGACCAAGTATTATCTAGACAGTTCCTAACTGGTGTATGTCTAACCTGTTGTTAAATATCTCCAATGATGGTGATTCTATAGCCTCCCTAGGCAATTTATTCCAGTGCTTAACTACTCTGACGGAGGGCATTTCCTTATGTCCAACCTAATCTCCCTTGCTGCAATTTAAGCCCAATGCTTCTTGTCCTAACCTTAGAGATTAACAAGAACAATTTACCTCCTTCCTTCCTGTAATAACTTATGTACTTGAAAATGATTATCATTGTCCTCTCTGTCTTCCCTTTTTTCTAAGCAAAACCCAATATTTTCAGTCTTCCAACAGGACATGTTTTCTAGACCATTTAAATGCATAAAAAATACTTTTCCCTGTTTCATGATGGAATCACTCCAGACCAGATGATCTGTTCTTGAGGTTTTTTTCGCTATATAACATCCTTAATTGAGTTAAATAAAGGGATGGATGGATGAAAATGTTTAATTCTTCTTGGCACGGGAGGAATATAGAGCCATCCTCTCTCAATATACTATATGATTTGAAATAATTTATAAAAGCTGGAAAAGTGCTGGACACAATTTTTATTTTTAAATGTTTCCTCACTCGGTCAATTCCCCTGAAACAGTTCATCCTTGAGTTGTTTGTTCCTCTTTTAGGTGTGACCTTGTAGCAAAGTATTACTTTTCCAGTCCAAGGGCAGTTATAAAAGTGGCATGTTATTAAATACTCAAACCCACATGAGTGTAGCTGGCACTAGCTTCATTGCCGCTCTGTCCTTTTGGAGCATGTCAAACGCCGCGGCATCCTCACCCTGCTCCCCAAGACTATCCTTATCTTCAGCAGAGCTCAAATGAAGGAAGAAGAGGGTCCTAAGAACCCGGGCTAAGATTTAAATTGATGACATGGAAAAGCAAGGGACCAATCAGCTCCTCCACCTACCCTGGCTGACCAATTGGTGGATAGAGCTTCAAGAGGAGGAGGGGCTATCTATGCATCCCCTTCCCCCCGAGTATGTGCTCTTCTCTCTCTTCTCTGGGGCTGTCTGTCATTTCAAGACCCATCACATTTCCCTCCCATTCAGGCAAGTAACTGTTGTCTTGGTATTACCCTGTGCATGCTACAAAAGAAGAATCCCATGCAGGACTGCACATGTGACACTCTGGGGCTGTCCCCTAAGTGTGCTTTATGAATGGCTGAGCCACAACTAGACTTGGTTGTAATTATATATTGGGAAGAAAACAGTTAATGTTGCTTTCTGTTCAAGTGCGTTATTTGTGCTGGAGACTGTTAAGAAGCCATTTTCAGAGAGATGCCCATGGGACCATAAAAATGGTCAAACTGGGTCAGGCCGAAGGTCCATCTAGCCCAGAATCCTGTCTTCCAACAGTGGCCAATGCCAGTGCCCCCGAGGGAGTGAACAGAACAGGGAATCAAGTGATTCCCCACCCCTGTCACCCACTCCCAGCTTCTGACAAACAGAGGCCAGGGACACCATTCCTGACTAATAAGTATTGAAGGAGCTATCCTCAAGGAATTTATCTAGCTCTTTTTTTGAACACTGTTATAGTGCTGGGCTTCACAACATCCCCTGGCAAGGAGTTCCACAGGTTAGCTATGCATTGCGTGAAGAAACACTGTCCTTCTACCTGTTAATTTCATTAACCTGCTACCTGTTAATTTCATTTTGTGACCCTCTAGTTCTTCTGTTATGGCAGTGCTGTCACAGTACTTTTGTTCACAGGGACCACGGATGCCATCCTGGAATCTTTGTATTTTTTGTGGCATCTGTCCTTGTGAGCAGTGCTGCGAATTATCCTAGTGAAAAGACACATCAGAAGAAATTGGGGGTTTGGAGACAGTCTTATTTGTAACATGTCCCAGACTTGTACAGTGGTTCCTTGAATTGCTTCTATGCTAGCCTAGTGATGTATTGTAGACTACAGTATTGTAGCCACTGCAGTGGTTAATTACTTCTCTGTAATCAATACTTTCTGGCCAAATGGTTAACTTCTGTTAATGACAGTGCTGATAGCTTTGAAATGTTCATTCCATAGTGCATTCTGAGGGAAGCCGAGAAACAGTGAAAACTGCTCAGTCCAATTTCCGTTTTTCCCTGCTTGTTATATGATATACAAGCCAAGGGGCACTCAATGGGTTAAATTCCCAGGGCTTCCAAGACTCCTCAGTGCAACTTTGAAGTAATGTGAAGTTGCACCAGTGTACTCTAGAAGAGAATTTGGCCCATTGGAATTGAAGAGCAGTAAATTTAGAACTCACAGAAGGACTTACTTATTTGTCTGATCTATAGAAAACACTGGGGAGGGGGTGGTCATCTGCTGTGGCTGGTTGGATACCGTCATAACCACTAACAATGTGTCCTTCTGCAAGATAAAGGAGATGAATTCTTCACAAAGCTCAGTTGGTCATGAGTAAATTCTCTCCTTCGGCCCGCTTCCTTCCCGCGGGATTGTACAATTGTTTCCATGTGCTACAGAGGATTTTGCCATCCTTGGAAGCATAAATTCCAAGCAATACCGTAGGAGCAATCAATCTGAGCTCTGATCCAGTAGAACAACTTCTGGGTGACGAGGAGCTTTGAGACACATCACCAGTGCCTCCTCTTCCACCACACACCCGACCAACCCACACTCATTGCTCAAGAAAATAAATGATGGCCACCTCATGCCAGATGTAGTGTTGGCAGGGGCTATGCAAGTTGATTTTAATCATGACTGGCTGCATCACTGCTTTTGCAGTGCTAGTGCCACTCTTCCCTGCTGTCGAAGCAGTCATGTAGCTTAGTCTACTCAGCCCTTGACTGCCACCAGCTAGAGTCATTTCACTTTTAACCTCAGTCGGCTTTGAGCTAGAGAGGAGTCTGAACCTAGATCCCACATTTAGAGACCACTGAGCTCGGGATCTGACCCGTACAGGTGGCTCACACTTCTTTTCGCATCACGTGCTATGGACTGAAATGCCTGATGTGTAAGGATGATTGATGGACAATATCCAAAGCCTGTTCCTCAAATGTTTCTTTGAACTTGGAGGGCTGGCAGGGTCAGCCTCACTGGGGACCTGCAGCGTGGCAGTGCCTGTGGTGAATTCTTGGCAGGAAAAACAACACACATGCACCTTCCTCTGTGGTATTGTCCCTCACCCTGCTACTAGTAAATGTTTGCTTCTTCTGGAAACAAGTGATGGCCCTCAGTGCTGTTCTGTGGGTGTTACTGTCCCTCCCATCTCCAGTGGATGAGGCAAGAGTTGAGAAGAACGGAATGCGGATGGCATGTGACCCATTTCTAGCTGATGGCCCAAGATAGATGTGTTCTAATATTTCTTTTCAGTGAAACATCATGTACGCGGCTATGTAAAATAGGATTGCTGACAGTGTGCCAGGTTGCCCGGGGTGCCAACTGATGAGCTGAGATGCCACCGAATCAGCCTATTTCGCCATCCTTAATCCCTTTTACCTGGTCTTTCTGGATGCGTTTAAACTACAAAGAACTGTTGAAAGAAGCTATGCAAATTCAGCAGGACTTTGCATATCTTCTTCCAGTCGCATTTTTGAAAGAAATTCTTTGGAAAATGAAAGTAGTCTGGACGTGGTTCTTTCGGGGGTGGATGGGACCTTTTCCAAAAGAACCGCATAAACCTCATTTTTTTAGATAGAACGGTTCTTTCGAAAAAGGGTTTTTTTTTCCAAAAGAACTCTAGATATTATTTCGGGTAGAGTCCTCCACAGGCCAGTTACCTTTGCAGCCTGGGTCTAGCAGTTCTCTTCCCTCCTCCCTTGGTTCAAGTCCTTTTGTTTCTGGGTATTTTCAGATATCTCTTTGAGGTGGGGAAGCAAAGGTGAAGCAAACTGAAGACCATTATTTTCTCCTCCCCCAAATACAATTTTCATAAGGTGGGAACCCTTTGTTCGATTTCCCCACCTCCTAGTAGAACAGTTTATCAGGTGAGTACCAGGTCATCTTACTCTGTGGCAGTAAAAATGCAGGAGTCAGTGGCAGTGGTGTGTAGCCTCCCCAGGAAGACCAAGCCTATTCACAGCCCCTTCTCCTTGCTGATGGGCCATCAGCCCTGTCTGGTTTTTCCATTGTAGTCCCTGACATGCTGGCAGTGGGAATGACTCAAAGCAGCAGAGTGAAATACTGATACGCAGGTGCCTCTCTTCAGGTACAAAAAAGAATGCATGTGTATACATAGAGTAATCATATTTAAAAAAATTCACATTTCCAAATGATACTTCATATGAATTATTGTACAGGAAGCATATTTCAGTTATGGCATGTTCATATCATAAGCACAAAATGCAACATCACAAACAATAACGATAGTATTCGGGTGCAGTTTGCTTCTGATCATGAATGTGGAAATCCAAGATCAAGGCTGGTTTATCTTTACCTATGAATACACAAATCACATTGTCTACAACAGAATCATTAATGGGTCATAAGTTGCTAACTCTTCTCATATAGTTATCAGAGGTATCTCCCACTTCTAAGCACAGAGAGTAACAATTAATTTCCAGTGAGTCTGACGCTTTCAGTGGTGCTCTGCAAAATGCTGGATTTTTAATGCGGAGCCATTCGTTGTGTCTTCTCCTGACTGGACTGTGGCCTACTATGCCCTGCACAATTAGCCATGCAAAATGTCCTGGTTGCCTCTCCTCTTGTCATCAGTTTTACGATGTGTTGTCTGCTTTGTTGCTGTTGTGTTGGATGGGTTGCAGATTCTTTCTTAAATGTTGATACTGCAGCAGCTGACTTAGTGTTGGCTCTTTACTGTTTGTTGTCTTCAGTGTGCTTTCCTTCCCATGAAGAAGTGGTTTTCAACAGATACAACCATGCTAGCTGCCTTACATAGGCTACACAATTAAAGCCTGTGTTACCACACATCCATGACTAGAGATGTAAAATCCTGTTTAATCAGCTAACCACTTAATAATAAAGTTGAATCAATTAATCGATTAAGCGGGATTCCATAGGGGGGAGCTATAAGGCTGCCGCTCCTGGCCCTGCCTGCTCCACTGGGGTGCCACTCCTGGGTACTGATTAACCAGCTACCGGTAATTGCTTATTCTGTAATCGGTTAACTGGTTACCCGTTCACATTCCCTACCCATGACATAGTTCATACCGGTTGGACACTCATGAGCGGATACCGAGGGTAGACTGAAAATAGGTCAGTGCCTCCAGTACTGTAGGAACATCGCCTGTGCCCTGTGTGAGAGCTGACTGGTAAACGCCCTACCCGTGATGGGGGATTAAGAAGAGGGAAGTGGCCTGCAGCCTGTTGGTTCCGTGCAAGGCTGAGTCACTCCCCTTTGGAATGGCGCCTGCCAAGTGCAGATGCATCGTGCAGGGGAAGGCAGGGTGTGGGGCACCATCCCTTCTGCGCCCCTACGCAAGGTGAAAAGTCTAGGTCTCCTCTGCAAGGGCCTGATCAGAGCAGGTGGATGTTGCTGGGCATCTTTCCATTGACTTCAGTGCGATCAGGCCCTAAATGCTTCTTGGGCGAGGCTGGCACCACACTCTTTCCGCACTGCACACATGGGCTGGATAGGTGTGTTCTGGCAGTGAGGGGATCGGGGCTGCTAAAAAAAGGAGTCCATCTCATGGACAGCACTGTAGTGCCTGATGGACATGATCAATGTAAGTGACAGTTTATGGGCTTTGGGGGAGTGCGTTCATAGTAGGAACAGGTGAATATTTTAACAGCAAGAAATATTTTTACATTTTACAAATTAGGGACGTGAAATCCCATTTAATTAGTTAACCAGTTAAATGTAACGTTTAAAGGGGGGGTAAGTGGAAGGAGTACCCCCCGCAGCTGGGCTGAAACGCCTTCCCGTCCGCCTCTCCCTCTCCCCCCCCCCCCACCGCGTACAAGGCTGCTCTGTGGGGCTGGCTTAGTCCCTTCCCTACTCCAGCCCCCACTGGATGACTGGAACCAGGAAACCTGACCCATTCAGGGTTAGGCTGACCGGCTAACTGGTTTACCATTCCCATCCCTGTTACCAATAGTGGAGTATTTACATTCTTTCCATTGGTTGGCTGTTAAATGGGGGAGATCTTGATAATGCTAATCATTTTGTAAGTTCTGACTGCAAGATTGATTGTGTACAAGACCCAGATCTGTGCGATTTTACTTCCCGGCCCAGTAGAAATACTTCTAGATAGAGCTGTGCAGGTTCTCTTGATTTTGAAGCAGTTGGGCCATATGTATCCAGGCATTCCTTGCCCTGTAGAGGTTATTTTATCTAGACATCTGGATCAACATGATTTCAGTTAATAAAAATCTCATTTTATGCATGGTCTGAAAGCAATGGAATGATGTCTGATTGAGTTCAGTAGACTTTCGATCGTGGCCTGGTTTCTTTGACGATTGTAGTACAGCTATGTCATGTGCCTGTATTTTATCCAGTGTATGTGAGAGAAAGCAATGTTTTACATATTTATACATTTATATATAATATATATCAGTCACAAAATAGAGCAATAACTGAAGTAAATTAATAATACTTCCTTTCATTTGGAAGAGGTATAGAAAAGCACCAGGCCAATACAGTACCATTAATCTATTCTCTTTTCTCCTTTCTCTCTTTACTTCTCTCTCTCCAATAGAAGTGGAACAAAAAGGTAATTAAATACCTTTCAAATTATATATATATATTACTTATTTATAGGCTAAGTTATATAACAGTTTAACGTTTTAGCTGAAATACCTTTGTCATTAATTCTCATTTTTTTGTTAAAGTTTTAGTTTCTCTGCTGCTCAACTTCACAAGATGATACAGTTTTTTCTGCTGAAAAGACGGATACAGTTTTCTTTCTTAATTTTCTAGTCCAAAGTGTAAATTAGTTTCCTCCTCCCACATCCAACAGAATCTGAAAAACATGAGTCCCATACATCTGAATCTGAAAAACAAAGTCTCATACATTACCTATTGTAAAATGGTGCCATGGCTACATTGGCTCCAATGCAGTTCCTTCAGTTTACAGTAACTGAGAATGTGGCATCAAATTTCTTACGTCAGTTGAATTTGTGATTTTTCCTATGCTCTTCCCCCCCCCCCCCCCCAGGCCTTAATGAACTTTTTTGCTGTTGAAAATAATGGGTTGACTTCTAAGCAAGTTGTAATTCAACTGCCTTGTATACTAGTCCCACGCTAACAGAAAAGTCTAATGGGACACTTTTGCCTGGCAAGTCACGTTTTAGGTCATCTTCATACTGCAAACGTACACACAAACATTGGCTGAATTGTGATACAGGAACTCCTCACTTAACATTGTTTCATTGTCACCTATTGCTTATCGATTCGAATGCATGCTCATGTAAATTGGTGTAATGCTTCCTTATAACGTCCTTTGGCTGCCTGCTTTTGTCCACCATTGGTGGGATTTTCTGGTAAAGCAGGCAGGTCTTACGGGGTTTGAAAGCACTATGGGCTGGCAGCTCCCATCAGCTCCCCTCAATTCCCTGGGAGGGATGCAGCTGGGCAGCTGAAGTTCAGCTGCTCCTCCCCGTACTGCCCTGCTGCTCCTGCCTCTGCCTTGGAATTGCTCCCAGGAGTCTCCTGCTTAATGCTGATGTCAGGAAGTCCCTCTTCCTTCCCCTCATCCAGCCCCCCACTCCACACCCCATTTCTGCGGGGAAGTGGTTGCAGCCACTCTAGTGCATCTATTGGGTTTTTTCCTTCCCTCCTGCCTCCCTCCATGCTGCCTCTACGGTGTGAGGTTACATGAGCAATAGAGCCCCACCATTGCTACTTCATCATTTAGTAGCAAGGCATTCCCAGGAAATGGTCCACTCCTCCGCCTCAGCCAAGCTGTACGATCAGCGCTGCTGGGTACTGTGGTAAATTGTTTGAAACGTATTCCGTCCAAGAGAATTTGCTCAGATCCTTCACTCAAATCATTTTGTTTTTCTTCGTTTAAATCATTGCTCTGTGGGGAATGGGTGAGGAGGTTGGAGAGAGGGCAACCTCGTCTCTCTTTCACTGCTGCAGCGTGGGGCCAGGCGAGGCACGGCTCTTCATGGCTTCTGCAGCAGCAGCGGGTAAAGCTGGGAGACGGGTGCATGTCCCTCAGCTGGGGACAGACAGACAGACTCCCCAAATATACAGAAGTTAGTTGAACCTTTCTCTACCCTTTCCCTCAGCCGCCCCAATCGGGTTATAGCTGCCCTGGCCCACGACTGTGGCCCCTTGCTGCCCCCTGTGGTCATTCTACAGTATAACCGTCCCTACTAGCAGACCCTTCTTTCTGTTTTATGAGAAATGTGCACGTTTCAGGCACATCCCATTACCCGGACACAATCACAGCCTGACCTTGCTTTAAGTTATGCATGAAGCTGCACACCACATTTGGTGTCCTAGCTCTTACTGTTTAGGAGGAGTCCTTGAACAAACAAGGACATGGATGGACAGACAAACAGACACTCAAATGCTCTCAAATATGTAATAGATATGAATATACTGTCTTTTGTCTGCTGGAAAAAAAATTCCTGGAATCTAATCCTGCGCGCGCGCACACACACACACACACACACACACACATCCTATACATTAATTCTTACAGATAAACTGGATCCACTTAACATCATTTTGCCTAAAATAATACTTTCCAGGAACATAATCCCAATGTTAAGTGAGGAGTTACTTTATGGGATGAGTCCTCTCCTACTCACACCGAGGTCAATGACAAAGCTGCAGTTGACCTTTCTGTGAGTTAGGCCGGCCCCTTGGTATTGTTTCCAAACGCATACTTCCAGCTCAGTCTGCATCAGCATATGGATCCCCCATGCCTGCCTCAGTTGCAGAATTAGGGCCTTTGGGTACACATGAAATTTACTTTCTCTCCCTCCATCGGTTTTTGATACTGTCATATCCTTTCACACTCCTGGCACGCCAACACGTGTATTTGCAGTATATTCTTTCCTTAATACGCATGCATGCCTTTAGTGCATGAGAATTGATCTGGGTGTCCAAGGGAGAATATAAACTAGATTACACCTTTGTTTGTGTCACATGTTGCAATCATTTTATTGTTCACCATATCGTGCTCTGGGCGACACTGCATGTACCGCGCCATTGCAAATAGTTCTCCTTCAGTTGGAGATAAGATTTCAGTTTTTTTTTTAGTTGTCTTCTCCCAACCTCCATCCATGCAACATATCACTCTAAAAACCAGCTGATTCCTGTCCCATTTCCATTCTGAAGTCTGAGCAGCAAAGCATAGCTAGCCACGCCATTCCTGTGTGCTCCTCTCATATAACCGTAGAAGGTATATGTTTTTAAGTTTGAATACTACTGTGTTTAACAGGACATTTTTTAACTGATTAAAATCTAGACCTTGGGTTCCTCTCCAGCGAACTTTATTCTTTTCTTTCCTTTCTTCCTTCCTTGCTTCCTGTCTTTTCTTTCTCCTCTCAGTATTCATCCATTGTTCATTTTTAATTGTGTGGACTGCATGTTCTGTGTGTTGTGTAGTGGCTTCAAAAATCTTATTGCTAGTTATGGCCAACAGCAGGATATTTTTGTCTTCCTATTTGCTTTCAATGTTCCTTTCTGTTGCCGAGGGATTTGCCTCTGCTTTGCCATGGTACCTTTTAAATATTTCATTCCACCTGGGCTGTAAGGTTGGGATTTTTTTAAAAAATTCCATTTCCAGGGCAATCTTCAGTGGACTGTTCAAACTAAAGATGTGGAACAATCCCCCAGATATCTACCCCTTCACCTAGTAGGTATAGATGTAGTGTAGAATATAATCTGAAAATACAAACCTATATACCCGTAGGGAATACATATTCATTTCAGAGTTTACAAAGATGAATAGCCCAAGTAAGCACACCAGTAAAAAATAGTTTCCAAAGGTGGTTTAAAAAAATGAACTGATGTTGATTGAAAAGGCAGCAAAAATCAACATGGAGGAACATGTCCTCTTCTAGACACGCACACTGCCCGAGGTGCAGGAAATCTGCAGATAGACTACTTTTGTTGTGGGCTGATGCTATTCTGCTGCAGAACTGTAAACTATTAGGAGTTAATGCCAAGTCCATGGGGCGCTCATTAACTTTCTTTTTTGTGTTTAACTCTTTTCCCCTCCAACAGTTTTTCTTTGTCCTGGCCTCCTAAAAGGTGTGTACCAGAGTGAACATTTATTTGAATCAGACCATCAGTCTGGGGCCTGGTGCAAGGATCCTCTGCAGGCTTCAGACAAGATTTACTACATGCCCTGGACCCCGTACAGAACTGACACACTGACGGAGTATTCTTCCAAGGATGATTTCATAGCTGGGAGACCAACAACCACCTATAAACTTCCTCACCGGGTAGATGGCACCGGATTTGTTGTGTATGACGGGGCTTTGTTCTTCAACAAGGAGCGAACCAGGAATATAGTCAAGTTTGACCTGAGGACAAGAATCAAAAGTGGGGAGGCTATTATCGCTAATGCCAACTACCATGACACCTCTCCATATCGGTGGGGAGGCAAATCTGACATAGACCTGGCGGTGGATGAGAATGGGCTATGGGTAATCTATGCAACAGAACAAAACAATGGCAAAATTGTCATTAGCCAGTTAAACCCTTACACCTTAAGGATTGAAGGGACGTGGGATACGGCCTATGACAAAAGGTCAGCATCCAACGCTTTCATGATCTGTGGGATTTTATACGTGGTGAAGTCTGTGTACGAAGATGACGACAATGAAGCCACAGGAAATAAGATAGACTATATTTACAACACTGACCAAAGCAAGGATAGTCTGGTGGATGTTCCCTTTCCAAACTCGTACCAGTACATCGCTGCTGTGGATTATAACCCCCGGGACAACCTCCTTTACGTATGGAACAACTATCACGTGGTGAAGTATTCTTTGGATTTCGGACCACTGGACAGCAGATCAGGTAAGTTTCAGTGTTAAGGTTTGCTTTTGGCTTTCTGTTATCTAGAACACAAAGCTGGTTGGTTGGTTTTTGCAAACAGGCTGTGAAGTGCAAATATATTTCTCTTTGATCGTGTGTGTGTGCATGACTTAAGGCCCTATACTTGTCACCGTTAATGCTTAGTTGCTTCAGGGACACGCTTTACCGTTTAAAGAACATTTTCTGTTAGCTTACTTTGAATATAAATGGAAATGGGAAAGAAATTTTACTGCTAAGCCTGAGCCAACCTCCACAAGTCCACATTCTTATTCAGATCATCAGAATCACCAGCGGAAATGCCTCTTCCATTGAATTTATTCTATCAATTGAATCCCCTCAGCTTTTTAGGACAGAACATTACTTATGTGAAACATGTTGCTCTCACTGTGTAAATACCAAGGGGTGGAGTCTTAGCTGATTCCAATCAGTGTAGCTTCAATAAAGTTGATGAGATGTTGCAGAATTACACGAGGAGAGAATCTGACCCCTAATACATTCCTGCATATGCATGCGCACTCACACATTTTGTCTGTTGTCCTGTGTATTCATGATTAATTTCAGTGCAGGTAACATGATCCAGATTGTTTTTCGTGTGTTTTCCCCCCTTTGATCATTTGTGTTGCTGTTATATTAAAAATCAGTTTGAGCTGGTCATTTTTAAAAATCTTAATAGAAGGAAATTGTAATCCATTTCTAGGTAAAGACTCAACCCGAAAAGAAATCCATTTTCCAGTGGATTTCCATCAGACATCTTTACAGGAATTATATTTGCCTGATTTTTCATTAACTTAAATCAAGTGCTTCCTTGTTACATAAGGGTAAATCCAGAGTTACTCCATGATCAATGAACTTGGATCTAATTCACTAAATTGGGCAGGTGTCTTGATGATTTTCTTTTAGGGTTTGAAGTGTTTGTTTCTATACAGACGGTATGCAATAATGATATAAATTCAGTTTATCTGTGCTAGAGGCATCTGTCCTGAATGCTGAGCAGGTAAAAGGAAAGACATGGTTCATATAATTTTCAAAGTAAAATATTTATTAATGTGTTGTTTTTTTCTCCTAAAATCTCCCCACTTTGTGAAATATGATAACAAAAGAGAATAAGGGCCTATCTACATGAACATGTTAGTTGGAAGAAAGCTGGTACATGAATCAGTTTTGCACTAGACTGAGGCACACTCACTGTCTCTGTGGAGCCTGATAGCACACCTTGCACGTCAAAGCTTGGTAGACCAAAGGGCACTACAGAACTTTTAGTGCACCACACCAAGGTGCACATGTATGCTCAGGACTTGTCTCTGTAGCTTTGCAGTTCAGTACAGGCAGGTGAATAGCAGTGTGTACCAGTGCGCTATATTGCAATTCCCTGTTTATTGCAGGCCCACAATAAAAGGTTCCCAGTTCACATTAATGTAGTTCCCTTCCAAGAGATCTAAATGTACAATAAGAACTTAACAGTAGGAGAGTGTAAGATGTGCACTAGGACACGGAAGAGTTAGTGTTAGCCTGACCCATCCTTTACTCCATAGGCTGTGATTAGTGAACACAAAATCACATTTAGATAAAGAGCTTTTAAAGGAAATTGTCACTTTGAACATCTGGGAATAAGCAGAAGGGAAAATAAGTTCTGTCTGTACAGCAACATGCAGGGAAGAGAGGAGACACATGGGACAAAGGACCCCTGGTTGCCATTGTGGAAAAGAAGAGGGGAGAATTTGAGGGTATCAATCTAGGAAAGATTTCAGATGAGGAGAAAAAAATGAAAAATATTACTTCACACCACAAGTTAATGACGAACGCATACTTTTGGAGCAGTGGAGTGAAACGGAACAATATGTGAGTTGACAGTCATCCAAAAGGAGCAAAAATCAATTGCATTCTTTTCTTAGTGTAGTATATTTTATCCTATTTTTGACAAATCTTTTCAGTATACTTCAGCAGAGTCTCTGCTGTCCCTTTTCACACATTGGTCGTGGACAATAGTTGAATCTCTTACAAATAATAAATCTCACCTCAGTGAGAAATCAGGTGGTTGCAGGTTTGTCAACAAGTGATTTTTTTGTTCTTTTTTGAGTGCCAAAGTTAAAATTGAGAGCTGAGCAGTGGTTTGGGGCTTCTCCAACGGTGTGCTTAAAGTAGCCTTAATATAGAGGCTTTAGCCCTTCCCCCGCCCCAGCCAAAATAATCCTGTTCACAGTTGTTACAAAGCTTGGAATTTAACCCTCTTTGAATTACCTTTGTGAACAGGTAAAGCTGAGCACTGATGCATATCCCCACCTCCTGCCCCTCACCAGGACATATAAGTAGGTGTGTGTGTGTGTGTGTGTGTGTGTGTGTGTGTGTGTGTGTGTGTGTGACTTCCCATTTTACAGAAAACATCTCACAAGACATCATCCTGGGATGTCACCGGTCACCAGGGCTGCATGGGTCTTTCACAGTCACTGATCCTACAAATGATGCATTCTCAAATGCAGCATCACAAAGATAAATAAGTATTTTTTTTAAAGAGTAAACTTGCAAAATTCCCCATGCAGCCTCATTTGGGGGCGAGGGCATTGTTGTACCTCCCAATCCAACAGAATCACTCATTTCTGAGCTGGTAGGAGAACTGACATTTGTAAAATGACACAACGCACAATATATTTGGAAGTGGTGATGGATAAGGGAGAGAGAATCTTCACGCTGTAGACCAAGACTGTGATTGTTTCTTTCTCCCATGATTTAAGGCCCAATATACTGCACATTGACATCAATGGGAGTTTGTGACATTGACGTCTGTGGGTGTTGAATCAGTCCCTGAAAAGCATCACCTTTAACAGGGAACAGCACAATAGCTCAGGAAGTGGAGGACAATAATAGCTATAGCACTCTTCTGAGCAAAGAAGGAATATGCTCTCTTTTTAAGAAAAATACATGGATATCTTAATTTCCCACCCATTTTACAGGTGCCTGAGTTGTGCAGAGCATTTACAATTAATTGACGTCTTTAGTTCAAGAATACAATAGTTCAGTAGCCCATTCCTGTAGCGTTACAGTGTCAGATTCACAATATGTAAACAGCATGGGTTTAATTGGAAAATAAAGATTGTAAAATTGATGCGGACATCAAATTTTCTCTTAAAAATAGATCAGGAAGACGTGTAGAAACAAGGTGTTTGACAAACAGAAGTTGAGTGTAATAAGAACAGTGATTTGTGTCTCAAACTAAATAGCTAGTGGCATATTAGAAATCTAGTAAAAACAAAACTAACCACAAAAGCAGGCGGTTAAATCTTTGCTTTTTAAAGACAAGCATTCTTTCTACCTTCTCTCAAAACAATCTAGAAGAATAAGGCTTCTAATCACTTCAGTTTCTTCCCTTCGCCCCATTAATACTTCTGTGTGGATTTTAATTGAAAAGTGCATCTCCAAATGTAGCTTTTGTACACTCTGGAGAGCACTGCTGTAAAAAAAATGTTGTGTAAATGCAATTGCTGAAATTAAACAAAAGACCTTAGTTCTTTGCAGGGGATCAGAAGCTAGGGATCATGGGAAGTTACCGGCTTGGCCTCTGCAGTAGTTTAAAGAAGTAGACAAGGGGGCATGTTGAAATCTTAGATCTGTAACACAGTCAAGTGAAATCAATTGAACTGGAGACAGCTTTTTACAGAGTGAAACCGAATATTGATTTTTCTCAAAAACTGCTAATTAAATGCTGATTTTTAAGGCGTTGCCTTCTTTGTTATTTTACTGGGAGCTGGATTCAATTACTGTAAAGGAATTTGTTGAGGGAAGGTCTCCTTAGCATCCACAAAACTTGTGAAGCTGACTGTTAACCCATTTCTCCAGGAGGTGGTATTGGATAGAAGGCAGTAGTCTAGACCTCCTGCTCTTCAGTCTGTTGGGATCTTTGTCTTCACGGATGCCTGTGGGTGAATTGGTTCCGTCTTACATCTTCCGCTGGTTGGTTTTCATGCCTCTTGGCTGGAAGTAACATTGAGAAGGACTCTGTACTTCCACCAGCATTCTCCACAGCAGGTGCTCCAAGAGGTTCCAGTGCAGTAGCAGTGTGCCTCCTCTGCTGTATTGCTTATAACTCTCTGCATCTGAATCAAGTGGAGGAAGAAACAGGTGAGTTGTGCCCAAGATGTGAAAATCCTTTCCTATACCTTTTTATGATTCTAACTTTAATCCGAGCTGTTCGCTCTAATCACCCCATCCGGTGACCCTGCTGACATGTGTCATCTGAAGAAACCCACCTTGGTCTCCTGCTACACTTCTGGATTAAAAGCAGGGTGGTGTTTGGACAGTGATACCTGCTGATGGGGTGCTGCTTATCCTCCACAATAGCAGTCCTGTCCCTACCTCCCCACCTGGGGAGCGCAGAGAGGAGCAAAGGACCCCCTGCTTATTACATGGGGCCCTTTCCCCACTCTGGACCCCTTTAAGAGAGAGGTGCAGTCTGGCCTGTTAACGTTGGGGGCTGCAGATGTAAGTCAATGGTACTCAACCTGCCGGAGAGCCACAGAATTGATCTGTAAAGCCCTAACCCTTCCCAGAACAAAATGCTTGAATTATGAATAATTATCAGGATTCAAGGCCTTGCATCAGATTCCACTCTGATATTGCCATGGGAATCCAAAGCCGTCTCATTGGCTTTAGCAGAGTTATTCTGGATTTACACCAGTTTCACTGGGAGCAGCATTATTTCACCAGAGCAATCTGTTTATGAACATGTGCTCACCCTCTGGAGAGCAGTTTTCTTTTTGTATTTTTCACTGTAATTCATGCTAGGAGACACACATGCATGGCTCAGGGTCTAGTCTAAGGCTGTCCTCTTGGCACCGATGGATTTATGCCACTGGTGAAAGTGTGGAAAGTTGTTTCTCCTGTGTAGACCCTTGCAGGGAGAAATGTTAGGCTCTCAAGTGTTGAATCTGTGACAGAATCAATCACAGAAGACCACTTGGGATTGTTCTCTGGGTTGCTCGTCATGCCACTGACACCTGCCTTCTTCCTCTTTGGGGCTCCCCACCACCACGTCCTGCTGGGTCGGATCCTCTGGTTTTCCCCAGACGAGGCACAGAATTGGTGTAGCCATTTCCCTGAGGAACAATGCAGACGCTGAATCATTTCAGCAATTCTAGGTCATAGCATCAGGAAACCAACCCCCAAAGGGGATCAAAACCCAAATAAATTCGTCTTTCTCTGCATAGAAGTTTTACACAGTAAAAGCTCGTGATGATGTTTGCCTTTTTTATTCATGAAAAGAGAGAAATGCACACTGGTTATTCCATCCAGGTAACAATTATTTACACTGGACCTGCTAGAAAACAAAAATGTTTTTATTAAGTACAAACAGTAGAATTTAGGTGTTGCATGTGAAAACAGATCAAAGTAAGTTTCTAAGTTAAAATGAAAAGTAAACTCAGAGCTAATGCTAATTCACTTCAAAAAATGTGTTGCAAACCGAATCCTTTCTAGGTATAATCTTCAGGTCAGAGACTCTTTTTCGCCTGACCTGGGTACCCAGCTCTTTGTATCTTTTCAGGGTTTATTAGACCAGCTGAAGACAAAGGGCTGATAGCTTCCCATTGCTTAAATAGCCTTTCCTATGGGGTGGGAACCTTTTTTTTTTCTACATCCCCCCGCCTTACATGGAAAGCTACCAAGGTCAAAATGGAATCACATGTCTTGGCTAGTTCAATCACCTTTGAACTTATAGGACAAACCAAGCTGTTTACAAGTTGTTAAGTTGATCACCAAGTTGTTAAGGCTTCCAGGGGGCACCAGTAATGATTCTCATTAGCACATTTTAAACTATAAACAGTCTCACACTTCATATTTCTGACTTTACTTTGCACACCAAAATAGGACATACCGCTCCATCAGATTGTAACACTAAAATCAGAGGTGTTTCGTTTAAAGCATCTTTGAGTTATGCATATTTATACTCATAAGCCAAACTTAAGAAAGCATGGTGGGGGGGGGGGGGAGCGGGAAATGGTCACAGTATCTTTAAGTATTAGAGAGTAAGTTACCTGTGGCTCTGTGCAGGACAGGGTGTCCATTTAGAACAGCTACAGTCAAAGCAGGTAGATCTTTGATCCGTTTCTCAAGACGTGTACAGTTTCCAGGGCTGGCCTTACCATGAGGCAAACTGAGGCAGCTGCCTCAGGTGCCAGACTGTGGTGGCGGGGGTTGCGCCACTAGGACCCAGAGTGTAGAAAATTGTGTCTGCTGCTGGTGCAGATGTATTCTCTCTGCCCTGAAAGTTAAGCGTTACTTACAATTTTTGAACAAGAAATTTTAAGTTGTTAGTTCTCCTTTATCGGGGTAGGTAGCTGAGCACTGCCATGAGTGGAGTAGAACAGGAAGAACGGAGACCTTTCAAAGTTTTGGCCCAAGCGAGGAGTCATGTGGGTGTCATTTGAGCTCCCTCCTCAGGGGCCAAAATGTTGTGTTCCGGCCCTGCCAGTTTCTGTTTTCTAGGCAAGTGAAACAATATAGTGTGCATCTGGCCCCAGCACTCATTATGAACTCGGCGGTAAATGAGAACAAATAATTTCATACCTCCTTGCTCTCGTCTACAGTTATGTGATCCTGACGTAGCTTTGAATGGGAGCGTTCTGTGTCCATAAAGGCCCTTACCTATGGATTTGTGGCTTATACTTACTGTCAGGCAACAAGGCCAGGTCAGTGACTTAGTCTGTTACTTTCAGACTGAAAGGCAGAGATCTATACTCTGCTTTCCTCTTGAGCAGAGCAGAAAGCTAGCTGATTTCAGCTATGCCTTCACTGCAGCTAACTTGAGCTATCTTGATACACTTCACTTAACCTAGCTTGAGTGAGAACAGCCACGCTGATTGGATTTGCAGTTGCTAATGCAAGCTGTCGCCTAGACCCCCGATGGGCCAGCAGGCTGGAGTTTAAAATTCCATCCCACTCAAGCTAAATATTCTTACGTGCGTGTGGAATTTGTGGCAGGAGCAGCACTTGAGTTAACTCTGCAAAGAAGACAAGTCCTTAAGCTCCCCCTGGATACAACAGTGGTGACATTTGTTGGCCGGGGGGGGGGAAGCCTTTTGAATAAGTGCCAGTCGTCATGGGTGCACCCTCACTTGTGAGGACATTCACTCATTGGGTGTTAAAATCCTTGGCTTTCTCAAGCTCATACGGGGCTCATCTGCTCCTAGCACTTGAAGAGACAGAGAATAGAGTCAGGTTGCCAGTTCCGGTTGGATGTATTCCTGGAGATTTCAGTGCATGACATACTCTTTCGTTAAAGATTCCTCTTGAATTCCTAGAGACTCCAGGCCAATCCTGGAAGGTTGGCAGTCCTAGACTGAAAATGCTCAGTGCTGGTGGGAAATCGTATCCTGTCCTCATGGCAGTGGTCCATACTTTTGTCAGCCCACAGGCAGGCTACTGGTGAGGTGCTGTAGCCAGCCTATCTCTGACAGCCTTTTAGCAGCTTTAGCTATTATTGAATGAGGCTGCCTGGCCTTTTTAGGTGGGGCAGGCCAAGGAGAGCATGGTACAACAATGCAGTCCAATGCACACTGGATTCAGAGCCGTTCTCTGAGGCTAATTGCTGTCTGCAAACTCCAAATGGTTTAGCTCCAAGATACCTTGGAGACCAACCATGAGCCCTGATGTGGCACCTGAAACAAGCCCCTAGCTGTTCTCCTGAGGGTGAAACCTCTCAAAGCAAGATTGGCTGGTGTGTGGAATTAGTTCCTGTTGGAATTCTCGTTGGAGTCTAAGCACATCTATTTTTAGAACATGATGCAAGCTTTTCATTTTCATCCAGCCTTTTTTTAGTAACTGTGAGCAGTGGAGTTCCCTTGGCAGGCAGTTTCCTAGCTGGAAAGCCTCCACCCTGATTCTGGTCTGTTCGAGACAGCTGATTCGCTTCAACAGGATTAGCAATATATGCTTCCTGTTTCGGAGGAAATGTTTCATTCTCTTGATCTAAGTTATGTCTAGAAGCCCATCCATTACCGTGCTGTGTGCCTGACACGTGTGTGAAATTAATAAATAGCAATGCCCGTAAGCAGTGAATAAACTGGCAAGATGCAGCATTTATATCAGTCCATGTGTGTTGGAAACTTCTGTATATTGTATATTTGCACTGTGTGTTACCAGGCATGCAATAAAATGTGGTACTAAACTACTGTACGTAACTTTGACATTTAGAACCACACAGGGTGCATGTTAAATGTTACACCCTCAGGTTTGGGTTTAATAAGAGAGGGTGCTCTCTTGACACGTGCTGGCAATCATGTAATTCCATAAATCCTCCTGCTTCTTTGTTGTTGTCTTTTTAAAGCAGTTTTACAATGCAGATAAGGTGAACCCTCTGTCCTTAAAATATGCTAATTAACTGCATGTGCGTCTCGGTTAAAAGAGGTGGCAGTGTAGTGATGAATAAGAACTTTAAACACATATGACACCTCGTTAAAATGTAATTTTCACATCATAAATCTGAGCCCTTTCCTCTGACAGCTAAGTAATGTGAATTGTGGGCAGAGAATCTTGAACATTTCAAAGCCATCACGTGTGGATAGATAGCTGAGAGCATCTTTAATACTGTACATCCAGGGAGATGCATCGGGAGGTGTGGAATCGTTATTAACCCACGCATGTGCACAGGTTATGAATGGCTACTGTGTCAAGATCCCAGCATGAGAGGATGCATTTTCTGTCTCTGAAATTTCATCCTGGCTACATTTCAAAACCTACACTGAACCTTGGTGCCGGGTGAGGTACATTTTCACGTGGCTTCTGGCTCTCCATTGCAGATGAGTCTGTATTTTTTTTCCCATGGCCTTTCTTCTCCAACCATTCCTAGCTTGCCTCTCTAGCCTTTTGTCCCTGCTTACAGCAGAGGCTGTTGGCTTACGCATTTTGTGGCTGGAGTCGTTACAGGAAGCGCAGCGATTGCTGACAGTATCTACTCCTGGGGGAGTTCTGCACCACTGGCCCGTGCAGAATTGTGCAGAACTGAAGGTTGTGTGCGCAGAATTTCCTTTCCTCCACAGACAGGGGCTGCAGTGCTGCTGGCCACCACTAGGGACCGATGGACCCACCAGAGCCACGTTGCACACAGAAGACAGTGCCGGGGAGAAAGAGAGGGAGATAGGGTTCCTGGCAGCTGCAGTTCCCAGCATTCCCTGAGGGACCCAGCATTAGGCTGTTTGTCCTTTGGCCTGGGGGTAAGGGGGAAGGAGTGCTGATATTTGGGCACGGGGGACCCTGCTGCTGGGATCTGTGGGGAGGGGACACGGGCTGGGTTCTGGGGGAAGGAGGTGAAGGTATCTGGGCAGGGGGGGATGGTGGGGGCTCCGCGACTGGCCTCTAGGGGAGAGGGTTTGAGTGTATTGGCAGAGGGGCACTATAGATGGACTTGGTGTGGGGTGGGGGAGAGGGGGAGTTGTGGGTGTCTGATCCCCCAGCTGGTCTGGGGCAGTGGGAGGAGAAGAAAGGGGCAGAGAATCGGGAACTGGGTCATCATGGGCTTCTTAAACTCTCTTCCTGTTTTTGCTTGCATCTGTGTTGTTAGACATCTTGCTGACAGGTCTTTTGAAATAAATTACCAAAAGAATTGAAACCGGTGAGACGGTGCAGTGCTATTTTGACAAAAAAAAAATTGCATATGTGTCACGTGCTGGTGCCGAATGCCGCCAGGAGTTGGTTGCCATCACGTAAACTCTTGATGGATTGGCTTTAATATCCCTCCCCGTGTCCCTATAATCGGACATGACTGCTCCTTAAAGAAATCATGTCCCTTTTTGTTGTGTGTAGCCACAAGGGTACGGCCATCTGGGGAAGGCCAAGAATCCAGTTCAACCGATTCACTGTGTCTGGAGGGACACTGGCACCTTCGTGTTTAATTTGCAGGTCTAGCTTCCTATTGAAAAATATCAAGTGAAAGAGACAATGTCCAAAGACCTGTTGTTAAAGTTGTTCAGCGATATATACAAATAAATACATGTTGACCTGCCATTGTCTCCTGCTTTTGCTGATGCTTAAAAATGGTGCTTGTTAAAAATAACTTAGCACCATGTGTTCCTCTTCTTACAGTGAGTCCCCACCCCCCATTTAATATGGTTTAAATCAACAAGCAGGAAACCTTAATTTAAGTAATCACTAGTTTTCTATGTATATATTTTAGTTATTTTCCTAAAAAGGAGTTGATTCTCATTAGCTAGTAACCTTTTGAATGGTGATTTGCATCTGAATGCAGCCTTTACTTTAAATCTCTTTCTTTTGTTTCTCTAACCAGTAAGCTATTCTGTGTCTGTCCATTTACTGAAGCAATTACATAGTTTAACATACTTTTTCCTGTATTTATTTTTACACTTCCGATAGTTAGAAAGTGGTGAATGATGCATTTCTTATTCGCTAGATAACAATTAATTGTTGATTTATAATTTGTGTGAATCTGCAATTAGGTTTAAAATTGGAATTAAATTAAAATGCAGAAAAACAGATTTCAAAAAGTATTTGGTGGTATTTTTATTATTACTGCAAGCTACCTTTAGTGTGCTGAATATATCAAGAAAATAAATACATGTTTCAAAACATGTTTTGTATATAAATCTAACAAATGTATTATGCAAAAGAATTATTATCTGCAGTTAGTGAATTGAACTTATTGGCTACGTCTACACTGGCAGCTTCTTGCACAAGAACTCTTCCAGAAGAGAGCATCTACATTGGCATGTGCTTTTGCGCAAGAGCATCCATGCCAGTGTAGATGCTCTCTTGCACAAGAAAGCTCTGATTGCCATTTTAACCATAGGGCTTTCTTGCACAAGAAATTCATGTTGCCTGTCTACACTGGCCTCTTGTGCAAGAACAGTTGTGCAAAAGGGCTTATTCCTGAGCGGGAGCGTCAGAGTTCTGGCACAAGAAGCCCTGATTTCATGCATTAGAACGTCAGTTTACTTGCGCAAGAACACACGGCCAGTGTAGACAGGCAGCAAGTTTTTGCGCAAGAGCGGTTGCTTTTGCACAAGATAACGCCAGTGTAGACACAGCCATCGTGTCTGGTCGTCGTCATCCATCAAGATTTTAGAAGCATGAGATCTCATCTTCCTGCTTTTATCTACTCAATTTCTCAGCTCTGAATGGATTAATCATTGAATTGAATTAGGCCAGGTCTACACTGGACCTGGAAGATAGGGTTAAGGTATTCAACTCCAACGATGTGAAATATGTAGCTAGAGTTGGCTTACCTTAAACCTACCTTGGTGAGGTCTTCACATCAGCTTCCCTTATTCCTTGTGACTGTCAGGAGTACTGGTGCCAACCAGAGCAGCTCTCAGCATTCGATTAAGCGGGTCTTAACTAGACCTGCTAAACTGGATGCTAGAAGATCAATTTTTGGTGCAGCAAGTAAAGACGTGGCCTTAGTTAAATTGATGGAAATGAAGAAAATATTCTTTCTGCACCTGAAGAACAGCCCACTGCTTTCTTAAGACGATTTAGCACAGACTCCTGCTCCAGGGGCATAGACAGTGACTTCCATCTGTTCAGTAGTCTGACTTTTTGACACTTTTACAGCAAATGTGTCCTGCTGGTTTTTTTTTAATATTATTTAATGTACATTGTTTTGATAAATCATAGTAAGTTTTGGCATTAGTATAGATTGTCAACATTTCACATTTAGTTTTGAATGGGTTTAGCTTTAAGGAAGAAAATATGTTTTATTTAAATAAAGAAAAGTCTGATTTATTTTTAAAACAGCGTTTTTTATCCATCCTGATATTATCCTAGATTTACACCTGGATTTCCCAAGGATAAGGGATTTCAAATACTTTTGGCAGTGGCACTGTGTTCTAGTGGATAAATCCCCATGTGTTCCCAGTTCCATTACTAACTTCTTGTGCTAACTTTGTGAAGTCACTTAACTCTGTTACTCACTTACTGATCCAGAAGTTGGAGCTTGGCTAAGGTGACCAGAGAGCAGGTGTGGAAAAACTGAGATGGGAGTTGTGCGGTGAGGTAATAGGTACCTATACAGAAAAAGCCCTGAATATTGGGACTGTGCCTATCGAATTAGGACATTTTGGTCACCCTTATCTTGGCCCATTACCTCTTGGGCTGAGCTGGCATTTTGGGGAAAATTCAGGAAGTGAAGCAATACCTTGACTGGTAATGCTCTAGCTCTCAGAAACAAACATTTGAAATCCAATACTCATACCTTCAAATACAAAAATGTACAACCACACAAAGCAGCATAATTATAACTAGCAAATCACAAGCACTTCATTTGGCACATTGTGTACATGATAGGATGCAAATATATAACAGTGCTTGCAACAGTGATCTGTATGGTCATTTTAATTCGATAACTTTACAGGCGAGGACATCCACAACAGATTGAACTTCTCTCGTCTGGCACCCTTAGGACTTGACCGGTGCTAAATCGAGAATTTTCTGGACCACGGGAGGTCAATATTGTCTAGCAGCATTGCTGACGCGGCCACTGCTTCCTGAGTTGTTAGAGGACATTTAGGGGGAAATTAGAGCTAAATAATAGCACAGAATATTGAGGGTGTGTCTAGACTACAGGATTTTTTTGGAAAAAAAAAACAACTTCCCCTGCATCTAGACTAGCGCCGCGTTGTTTTGAAAGTAAATCGAAAGAACGCAGCAGTTTTTTCGATGGCGGAAAACCTCATTTTACGAGGAATAACACCTTTTTTTCAAAAGTGCTCTTTCAAGAGGTGCTATTGAACTGGAACTGTGTTTTCAAAAGAGAGCATCCAGACTGCCTGGGTGCTCTCTTTCAAAAAAGCGACTCGGTTTTTCGAATGTACTGGCTGTAGTCTAGATGCTGTCTTTCGAAAGAGGCTTGAAGTCTAGACGTACCCAGAACAGTGGCTGTTAAACTTTATAGGCCTGCAGAAACTTGGCCACATCCGTGATAAGTGACCATCTGGCCATTCAGACCACAGATGGTGCTGGACCAGCGAGTGCTGGACTAGAGAAGTTCAGCCTGTATATATAATAAAACAATACCACACACCTGGGAGGCTCAGAGATATGAAATTAAGGTCTTTACGTCCAAAAACACAGGTGTCTGACCTGAGCCTAATTTTTGATGTGTGAGAGTTGTAGAAATAAACTGTGGTCATTTCTCCTCCCCGCCCCAAGATTCAAGCAACCAACAGATGGCAGCACTTGTGCGCAGATATAGTCCAAGATTCAGCAATGCAATTGAGCACTTCATTAAGTGCCTTGTGGAACAGTGTGGTGATGTCCAAACTTGCTTCTTCTGAAGTCATGGTAGAACACTCGTATTGCCATCAAGGGGAGCAGATTTGTGCCCCAAAACTATCCACTAAAAACTTAACAAAAAGCCGTGCTAATTTAGATCTGTTTCTGTTCACATGTAGCTGACACACTAGCTGTCAAAGAGCTTCAGTTTTCACAGGCACCTAAGAGTTAGGTGCCCAAATCTCATTGTAAGTCAATGGGGTTTAGGCCCCTAATTCCCTTAGGTACCTGTAAAAGTGCCAAAATCTGAAAATGTTTTAAAGGGAAGCACCGAGGTTGTTTTCTACTAGGAGAAAAGGAAACATGACATCTTTCTGCTGCTGTGGCATTGTAAAGGGGACTGAAAACATGCCTAAATCCACATTAGGGATCTGACACCTTCACGGTGTCAGAGAGGTGGAAAAGGGCTTCAGTGTAAACAATGTTATGGTTCTCTGTTTGTGAAGTGCCTAGCACAATGAAGCCCCAATTTGGCTGAGGCCTCTAGATGTCACTAATAATGGAAGATGTGGGAAATAAAATACCTCAAAAGTGTTATGAAATGTGTTATGTTAGAGGGAAAAAATGTACATCTTTCACTTAATATTTCTTCACATAGCACACAGACAACCTGTGGAACTCCTTGCCAGAGGATGTTGTGATGACCAGGACTTGAACAGGGCTCAAAAAGAACTACATACATTCATGCTTATTATCCAGGATGGTAGGAATGGTGTCCCTAGTCTGTTTGTGAGAAGCTGGGAATGGGTGACAGGGGAGGGATCACTTGATGGTTACCTGTTCTTGTCATTCCCTCTGGAGCACTTGGCATAGGCCACTGTCAGAAGACAGGACACTGGGCTAGATGGACCTTTGGTCTGACTCAGTATGGCCGTTCTTATGAAGAACAAAGGTGTGTGTGTTCATTTTCAGTGCTCCTTTCCACCAGAAAGTAGATTGTCGTCTTGGGCTTTAGAATCCTCATGCAGTGAGTTCCTTGATACTGTAGTGGTCACACCTCGAAGTTCTTTTTATGTCCACGGTGGTTTTATCTCCTCAGTCCACCTTGCTGTGCCTAACTTAATCATAGGAGTCAAAATAAATAAAAGAAAATTGCATCTGTGATGACTCAACCTTGTGTCACCTGACAGAGTCTGTTTGAGTGGACTCAGGCCTTTTGCTTTGGAATGGCATTCTCATCATCAGCATGAAAATTGGAACTAGAATGTGAAGGGTAACATGATGTTCTCTGTCACTCCAGCGTATACAAATGGAACTGCCAATCAGGGAACAGCAATATGTAAACTTTCCAGAGTGCACGCTTCTTTTAAGTAAGAAACGTAGGGTAGGGAATCTATTGAAAAATGTTTAGCATACATTAAATGCTTTCCCCCTATCAGTAGAGTGATATTCTATCATTATTTTTTAATTACACGTCCTGTTTTTGTACTCTGAAATTTCCCTTTCAAAGTAGCAAGCTTCTGATTTTTTTTTTCAAAACAGAGCAAAAAATGTAGACTAATAAAAGGTTCCTGCAGAAGATAACCTTCAAACCATTGTGAGGCTCAAAGAAGCCAAATCAAGCATTATGTTTATGCTTTTCTCCTTTCCTTCATTCCCTGAATGTTCTCAAAATCTGCTACAATTGTGATGCCTTGAACTAACAGTCACATTGTCTCTTTTTAGTGAAAGAAAGCACTGTCTCTGAAAACCTGTATTTAATTACATTTAACCCTCACCCCTCAAACTGCTACAATAAGGAAATGCTAAAGATGCAATGTTAAGCGCTTTGAAGGCCGAGTGTGCCAAATTTAAGGTTGCACACTCACTTTTAGCTTTGACCCATTATAATACCGTCTTTTCTGTGCACAATTGTATGCCTCTTTTCCAGACATACTGTGATACGACTGTCTTAGACATTCAGGGAGAAAATAACAGGCATTAAAGGGCTCTTTAATCTAGCTAAGAAAGGCATAACAAGAATCAAGAGCTGAAAGTTAGAGCCAAACCAATTCAGATTAGGAATATGGCATATGTTTTTAACGAGGGTGTGACTAATCACCAGAACAAACTAACCACAGGAGTGGGGTGCTCTAAACCTCTCGGTGTCTCCAGAGGAAGACTTGCTGCCTTTCTGGACATCATGCTTTAGTCAAACACACGGGATCAGGCTGAATACAGGAATAAAGGTTTGAAATGTATGGCCTATGCTATGCAGGAGATCAGATGACCTGTTCTAATGGTCCCGTCTGGGCTGAGAATGTAGGATCACCGCGCTGTGTGCTATACCTTCTGCCACAATGCGCATATTTTCCAGGCCAGATGAAGAGCTGTGTGTAGCTCAAAATCTTGTTTCTTCCATTGGCAGACAGTAGTCCAGGAAAAGAGATGCCTCACCTCAACTTGTCTCTCTAGAAGTAATTAGTCATTTATATGAGAACACATTCAACCTTTTTCACTCAACATAATTGAATGAAGTGCCAGAGGGGTAGCCGTGTTAGTCTGGAACTTCCAAACGAGTCATTCTGTGGCACCTGAGAGACTAACAAAAATACATCTAGGATCATGAGCTTTCGTGGGCAAAACCCACTTCCTCAGACAAGCTGGAGTGGGGAAAAAGGGAATCCAGAGTTTATAACAGAAAAAAGAAGGCAGAAAACAAAAAGACCTGTCAATTGTAGTGCCGGTGCTAACGAGGCTACTGAGTGGGCTGGAGGTTTTCCATATTTAGCTCTTGATGTCAATGAGGTGTTAAATGCACAGAAGCTGGCTTTATAATGGGGCGTCCACGTAATGTCTTTGTTCAAGCCCAGAGAAACTGTGTCAAATTGACATATGAGGGTCAATTCCTCACTCTCTCTCTGCAATAGACTTGTGAAAATCCTTTGAAGAGGAAATTGCTATTTTTAAATCCATTAATGAGTGTTCAGGCAGGTTAAAATGTTCCCCAACGGGTTTCTGTGTGTTACCTTTCCTGATGTCTGATTTGTGTCCATTTATCCTTTGTGGCAGAGACTGTCCAGTTTGGCCAATATCCATGGCAGGGGGGCATTGTTGGCACTTGATGGCATAGATCGCGTCCGTGGATGTGCAGTTGTATGAGCCCTGATGTCGTGGCTGGTATGGTTAGGCCCTCTGATGGTATTGCTTAGATAGATGTGTGGACAGAGTAGACCACTGATTGCACAACACAGAGTGGAAGTGACAATGTGCTGGCATTTCTAGGCTAGTGAAGGGCCTGATTCATTTCAGATTGAAGTCGGAGAGAGTATTTTTTTCATTGCCTTCAGAGGGAGGCGACCAACAAGCAGATGCAGGTGGTAGAGTGAGCAGGTTCAGATCCTCAGACATGCCAAGGAGGCACAGCAGTGGCAGGAATCTTGCTAAGAGTGGTGGTGGCAGTGAAACTGACTTATAGGAGGGAGAGGATGAATGTGTCCTCGGTAAAATGAATAAATAATCACATTCTGGGATATCACTAAAGGGAGGCAGGGGATGAGTTATTTTTCATTCGGGCTATAAGTCTATGTGGGTGTCGAGTACGGATGTAATAGTGTAGCTGATTAACCAATTAACCAATAAACAATAGCTTATAGGTTAATGATATTGACTACATGCATTGTCCTCTCCCTCCCATGCCAGTATATTTTTAGCAGGCTGGCCTGCAGTCTGACTCAGTCCTGGCTCGTGCCAGGTCTGGGACCTACCCCCTCTGCATTTAAAGTGTATTAGGAGCTGGGTGGGCAGGCAGCCTGGTTCAGTTCCAGCTTGTAACCGGTCCTGGAGCTCAGATCCTCTCTAGACAGGGGCTGCTGCCACCCCACACTGCTGCCTCTTTATTAGAGGCAGCAGCACAGGGAGACAAGCCCCTCCCCTGGGGACAATAGGACAGTCGACTAACCGATAAGAATTAATGAGGTTACTCAACTAATCAATTAACTGATATTTAACATTCCTAGTGTGGAGGATGTATTTCACTCCCTGAAATCCCTTTTCAGGCTTTGAATTGTAAACAAACAGTCAGCCCCTTCCTAGCACCTGCCTCTCAGCCCCTTGCTTGGTTTATGGGTACCTGACTGCTACTCACACCTGGAAGAGTCCATGACTTTCACCATGGGGCTTTAATCCTGTTGCTTTGACATGTGGCTGGTCAAAGTTAGGTAACGAGTCAGTGAGGTCTATTGCATGTAACTGATGCTCTTGTAACAAGCAAATATTTTTGGCAGTTATTAGTATTATTTAATTGGGGAAAGATAAGTGAAAGGGGAGAAACCAAGTATGTCCCTTTTTCAAATAGCCATTCTGCACTTTTTATCCTGAGTTTATGCATCCTCCAGCTGGCTAAACATGTTGTGTATTCTTTTCCTTGCAAGCCAAACCCCTACTTTTTTTCCTCTCCTGAAATTGCAAGGCCCTTTGTTCTCACCAAAATATGAGCTACTTGCTTGACATTGATGTACAGAGTGAGCATGTGACCTGCTTTCAGTCTGATTGGCTCTGGCAAACGGGTGCCATTCATGCATGCCTTGATTGGCTGGAGTGGACTGACATAATTAGATGGACATTTGATTTGTAGTCAGCTTGGCAGTGCTTTGAAACAGCTCATCCTCGCTTGATATTTCGGAAAGGCACCCAGAACAGACTTTTATAACTTCGCAGGGGGTGGAACGCTAATAGAGGAGTTGATCAACTTTTAGCATATCTGTGATATTTGCCCCTTTTAATTTCTGTCATTGTATCTTATGCAAAATGTTAATTTAAATAAAGAATAGATTCTCACCTCCTGATTAGGGGGAAATCCTGTTTGTTGCTCTAAGGTTTCATTGTTCCTTTTTTTGGCTAAATCTTTGGTAGCTGCTTAGTCATGAGCAAAGGAAAACGTCATTCCTTGCTCAATTCCCAGTGTCTTTCCAACAGACAAACAGAAGGAAAGCTCTTGTTCAGTCCTGCATCGCTGCTGACAGCCCAGTCGCTCCACTGACTGATCATTTATTCCGCCTATTCAAGGCAACCATGAATGGCAGGCATCCTGCTATGCCAACGCCAATGGGCATGAATGCAGGAGACCTGCCCATCTTGTGTCAAGGCCTCTGTATACAGAAGATGATAAAACCATAGATTATAGTATCCTTTGATTCTGTGACCTTGTGTCAAGGCCTTTGTACAACTTCTGTGGTTTTCCTTCCTCCTCCTCTCCCCGTTTTTGAGTCATTTTAGGTGACTTCCTAACATGAAATACCCAGTTTGCTTCTACAGTGCAAGTCTGTTTAAAATGAATCCCATGTTATTGTGAAATTTTCCTTCGGTTTCATTTCCGTTTAATGTACTTTCATCAAGCAAAAATCCTGTTACAGTGAAGAAATCCTGTTACAATGAACAATCACTGCATTGTTTTAATGGATATGATCCTTTTAACTAAGCCTCTGTCATCTCTTTTGCCCCTTTATCACAAATACACGAGTCATTTAAAAATAAAAAACAAAGTTAGATACTGCAAGTGATTTGAATTGGTATGGAGATTTTCTAGCAAGTAGCAGCATGTTTTGCTTTTGTGATGTCTACGAGCATCCTCCGATGAAATTAAATTTGCTTTGTAGCAAATAGAATTTTACCATGAACCTGATTCTGAAGTGCTCAGGCAAAATTGCCTCTGACTTTGGAAGGTTTGTCTGAGTAAGCACTGAATAGAAACTGCGCAAGGACTTCAGGGTTTGGCTCTGTGAGAGTGTTTCACTTGACTGCCTGGCATCCATGCATAGCTCTCACCCCAACCGTCCAGTGTGCATGAAAATGTTATACTAGTGTTTTAACAGTGGTATTGCACGTTACAGACTTTGTTTTCACCCAGCAGTCATGCCAAATGGAAGATTGGAGAGGTGTGTTTTGGTTGCCTTCTGGACAGGAAGGACAATCTTTCTGTGTCAAAGAGCGTGGGGGGAGGGGGGTCTTTGGCCGGCATTTCAAGATGCTTTGGTAGATGGTCCCATCTGTTCTGGAAGACTTGAAAGTTGTCATTAGAGGAGGAATGAGCAGGCATGGGCACTTGGGGAGGCAGTTTTGATATGAATCAGAGATTTTCTACACCTCCTTACACCTTCCTGTTTGTCTGTCACTTGAGAGGTCATTATTTAGGCTGACCAATGGCGAGGTGCATCCCTAGGATAAGGAGATGGAACTAACTCTCTCGCCTGGTTTGTATAAATAGGACGTGTGTCAGATCACTTGCTGTTGTTGGTAACCTCTTGACCATACATCATGAAATCCTAATCCGATTCCGAATGCTATTTAGGTCAATCCTGGTGCTTGGCTCAAAGTCAGGTGTCCTTAGGGGATAGTGAGTAGAAACCTGGGATGGCTTGTTCTTTGAAAGCAGAATCTCAGAACTCTCTGTTCTAGTGAGAAACAAGCGAAATAGACGATTATGTTCTTGAGGAAGATCAAGAAAGTCTTGCTATCAATTTTCCCTTTCCCGTGGCCCCTACAGAATTGCTTGGGCAAAGCCTCTGTAGGTTCAGACATGAAAACCCTATTCATTTCTGTCTCCTTTTTTTCCTTGAGTACCTAGAACAGCAGCTCTGGGAGCAATCAACACAGGGCTTTGAGAGTGGTTTGTCTCCAAAGCTTCCCTACCTTAGAGCGTTACCTTTCACCTGGGGATTTGAGAGTGTTTTGCAAATGTGAATGAAGTTCTGCAGCAGACCCACAAAGTAAGCAAAGCAATATTCCCATTTTACAGATGTGATAAATGAGGGGTAAAGATGTTAACCTGCCTAAGCTCAGACTGTACACTGACAGAACCAGGAATGGTTTGCAGGAGGCCTGAGTTCTTTGCCCTGCCTTCCCAACGTAATTATTTACACTCCTTGTGTTTCATTCCTGGGAAAGAGCTCTGCTTGGTGACTCAGCCTGAAGGGTTTGCTCATCCACTCTGTGTTTAACCAACAACCAGCTGCGTCAAATGTTTACACTTCTTGACTTGGTTCATTAGGTTTTTTGGGGGAAGGGGGTAGGGTTTGGAGGCTTTCCTTTAAAGCTTCCAAACAGTGCTGTGGAATGCCAGTGATCACGAAGATGTTAATTAACAATATTGCCCAAGATTTCGAGAGATGGGTTTTAATAAGTAGTGCTAAAAATATTAATTCATTCACAAGCTTTCATCTCCAGAACAAACACAGTGAGCAGCAGACAAAGGAGAAGAAAGCTCCAGGCCCACAAGCTGCTACATTGGAGGCATTTCATTTCTGAGTCACCCAGGAAGCAGGAATTTCAGACCGGCTCATTTTAAAAGATGTTTTGTAAAAGAGAAAGTGGAGAATCGGCATATCGACCCGGTGGCCTGGTCCAGGCGTATCTCTGGCTAGTTCTGTTTTGCCCTATCTGACTGCAAAACCTGTGGCTGGGGAATGTAGACAATGTATGTTGTCATAGAACAACTTTCTGCCACTAGCACTTACAGCTTTGGGTCATTCAACAGAACCCCTGCAGTAAACAGTCCTCCTCTTGTTGTGCCACACCGTGTGTGTGTGTGTGTGCGCGCGCTGTCCTCCTCACCAGCTCCTACCACGCTTCTGTCACTGATGGCAAATAGGACAAATCTCCCAGCAGGAGACCTACTCAATGTTGTGCCAACCGGCGTTTTCTCTCCGGCAGTGTACTGACACCTCATGTTCTACCTGGGTCACGGGAAACAAACGAGAATTGTTCACACCCATGTTACTGAAGCCTCCCGCCCCTGGCAATTGGCACCCCCTCTGATCAGCATTAACTCATTCGGCAAGCGCACCCTCAGAGAGCTTCCTGGAACTGCAGGGGGGCGAGAACAGATGGAACCTTTTGCAAAGCAAGCTGCTTCCTGGTTAACTTGCAAGGGACTCTGGGAAATGGCTACTTTGACATGGGGTGCACATTGCAGAGTGGAAGCCACAGTCCTAGGTTTGAGCCCGGGTTAGAAAAGTCTTAATGTAGGGTTTAAACACAATGTAGATGTTCAGGTCAATTTACCCCAGTCCCATTTATCCTGGGCGTACATTGCGTTGTCGACAGACCACCAGTCTTACATGTATCTTTAGTGATCTGTATCTTTTTGTAACAACTTCCCCAGACTTTCAAGCTCTTTCTTCCCAACAGGCTTTCATCCTGCGGTGTTTGAGAGGAAATATAAAGTGTAAGGGTCACAATCCTCCTTTTCCTAGAGCTCCCGTCTTGAACGCAAGCCCTAGCCCAGCAGGCAGCCAGTTGCTGCCCCTCTGCCCAGCCCAGCTTCTGTTCTAGAACTCTCCCCTCCCCATGGTTACCACAATGTAACCTAGCCATTTCCATGGTAACTTCTGAGAGCAAGTCTAGAATGTGCTAATCTGCCCGCTACCACATGCTCCAGAGACCTCTGCCAGAGTGGAATATCGATGAGCAGTTGTCGACAGTCACCCTCTCCTAGTTCAGTATTTCTTCATGGGGCATTGCTGCTGTGGGCAGAGAGGAGTGGAGAAGAGAGGTAATTTGTGTCTTCTACTCTATATCTTTGTCCCCTCCTTGTGGGTCATCTTTAGCTGGGGTTCAGGTGACACCTGGTCTGTTTCTATGTGAGTTCCCAACTGTTCTATTACTAATGTCTCTTCTACCTTTTACTTTTTCCTGAAACTATGATCACTTAACTAGGTGAAATTTCAGATGACTTTGTAGATACCTGGATGAGGTGTTGGCTAACTCTTTGTCTCTGGGGGATTGGTCTCTCCCCATTTTTCTAAATTTAGTGATGGCATACAGTAGAATCTTATAACTTTACATGTAATATTACCCACACAGATTTTACCAGGACAGTAATGTTCAGCAGGCTGAGTTTTCAAGTAACTCACAAGACTTACTTAGTACAGCATTTATTATAAATTTGTAGAAAAGGTGAAAATAAGAATACAGTTTGTCACAATATAATCTTTGATATATATGTATGTAATAAAATTATCTTGTTAAATGATAGTTAGAAATGTAGACAGTGCTTCACAAAGTGTCAAGATACATTAGGCAATATAACAGGTTGGGTTTTTTTCCATTCCCTTGAAACACTTTAACACTGTTCATTATGGCAGAGCCTGTGGACAAAATAAAAATGGAGTTTCATTGTGCTAGGCACTGTAAGGACACAGGGATCTCTGCTGTGGGCAAATTGCAATGTAAATAGACCGGACAGGCACAGCATGGGGGAAGAAATAGAATGCATTGGCAAAATTACCCTTGGGATGGCAGCAAACAGCATGTTAGTTCCACATTTTTTTTTGGAGGGGGACAAAATAATTGGAAAGAGAGAGGGTGAGTGGCTCAGGGTCAGGAGAAGAGTGTCAGGGGGAGATGTGGGGTGAAGATGAGCCTGTGAGCAGGGAGGATTGGAATAATCAACTAGTTAGCACCGAGCAGAGACAGAGCTGTCAAAACTGTAGAAGGTGTGTCTCTGGACAGGGGACGGGAAGTGCTCTAGCTGCTTGGGCCCCTGCTGCCTGGACTCTGGCCGGCTCCTCTCTGGAGTTTTCTCTCAAGCTTGCATGGTGGCTGGCCCCCATTCTGCCCCTTTCCCATTTTATAACGGCACTTGCCTTGGATGTTTTTACTCCAGCTGCTGGAGTCTAAGCATATTTGTACACAAGAAAATAAACCAAAACTTGTGATTGCCATGTGGGTTTTGTGTGAGAAGAAGGGGCAGGGTGGGGCTTTTAACACACCTGACGCAGATCTCCAGAGACCTAACTCATCATTCAGTGTGCCATGAAGAGCAACTGTCTTGTGTCTTGTTGAAGGGAGAGCTCCGCTCCCTCAGAGCCTTTGCCTAGATCACTCGCCAGTGTGTGCTTCTCCATGGAAGAGAGGCCCATGCACATGTCCACTAGGGATGCAAAATCCCTTTTTATTAGCTGGTTGGCCTGTTGGGGCTGGAGCAGTCCTTTGCCTGCAGCAGGCCAAGGGTGAGGAGATGCTCTATGGGTACTGGTTAACCATTGCCTCGTAAGCATCACCTGGAATGGGCGATGCTCACTAGGTAACCAGTTTCCCGTTAACATCCCTAATGTCCACACAAGGTAACTGATGTACCATTGCCCAGTGCGCGTCATTCTCTGCTGTCTATACATTTTACCTACTGTGTTTTGGGCATCGGTCACTCTGCTGAAGGAAGAGTTGTATCATGGATTCTGTTATTGCATACTGAACAATAGAAACGAGTGGTGTTCCTCTCCGAGGAATGCAACAGCCTTTCATTATAAGGGGAGAGAGTGTAATTAATTTTTAATTATTTCCCTTTTCCCCAAATATCTTCTCACAGTGCAAATTAAGTTATTTAACCTTGATTGTGTACGTCTAAATACACACACACACACACACACACACACACACACACACACGGAAGTCGCAGCCGGGGGTGGGGCTAGTGCCCATAGAAGAGTCCTGACCTTCCCTGGTCCTGCAAAGTCCCTTGTCCAGGGCTGGTCAGGTTCTGAGGGTGTCAGACCAGAGTGGTCCAACCTGTAGTAAACATTTCCTAGCTGTCCTTGTGGTACTCTGAAGGATCTGTGTGCTTCCATCTGAAGAGTTAAAGATTAACTGAATCTCAATTATTGAGTATTTCTGGTGGCCCTTATGTTGAAATTTAAGATCAGCAATTTAACACTGAATGGATTTTTCTTTAATTTGAGCTTCGTAGTAGCTAAGCATTTATCTCCGTTGTGCTCCCATTTCCTGAGTTATAGACAAGAGTACAAAGAAACATTCATTAGACAAACACTTGTTTATTAAGCAACAGCATCAAGAGTGGAAGAGCTTTATATTGATTTTAATGAATGAAAAATTGAGTTGAGCAAAAAATTATTTAAGACACTTCCAAAACACTCAGCAAATCTGGTCTCCTCCCCCCCCTTAATCATCACTTGCTCTTTATTCATGAGGATTTCAGTGCCCATTGAAGTCTATTGAACATTTTTTCCTTCTACAGCAGATCAGGATGTAAGGTCCCCATCCATTAGAGTCCACATGCATATGCTCTTTAAATATCTGAATGGTGCACTTGAAATTACTGGCCCTGATTCAGGAAAATACTTGTGCTCTGGATTGCTGCTTTGAGTCCCTCTGTCTGATCGGGAAGGTCAAGAACACTTAACCTTTGACTTGAGCTCATTGTTGTGGACTGGTTTCTTTCTTCAATAATTATTTCATCTCATAAATGGTGTTAAATAAAACTAATAGTATTGTAAATAGATTCTTAGGTCAGAAGGGACCATTCTGATTGTCTGCATAGCATAGGCTGTAGGCTTTCCTTTGTGAATCTTTTGTGAAGAAATATTCCATCTTGATTCATTATTAAAAATTGGTAGCTTATTTCTCGTTTCAATTTGACTAGTTCAGTTTCCAGCCACTTGATTAGGTTAGCCATTTGTCTTCTCAATTGAAAATCATTCTGTTCCCCATGTAGATACTTACAGACACATTAGATTTTTATTGGTAAATGTCAGTTAGCATTGATTTAACCATACACGCACAAACCAAAAAGTAAGTAAGTAAAAATCCATCAGTGATAACTGAAATTTACAGACAGGGAAAGTAAGGAAAATACTACTTGAGAACTTAAGAGTTTGACGTAAGGATATTTATTTTGAATATTTTCGCATATGATATTGACAGATCATATTTTTTTCGGTTACTAATATTTAACTTCTTGGATCTGTCTACTCTAATCAGATACATGTTTCACCCCGTCCCCATAATTTTCCTTAATTATGAACATTTAAATTGATAAATATTCAAAAAAAACCTTAAAATAACCATTGATATAAAATTTCTGTGGATTATATTTTTAGTTTTATCACAGTCTGTTAGGCTTGGCACAAACCAATTTGTGCCAAGCCAAATAGCACGTGATGAAATCACCGCTTAGTGTCGTCTTCAACAGTTTTCAGGAAAGCTCATGGGAGGATTGCTTGCTAGGAAAAGGGTATAATTGCATCTCTAAAAAGTTTAATAGCAGACCCATTCAGCACTGGTAACTCATCTTTTAGTGGGTTTAATCAGACACTGAAGCATAAGACCACTGTGCAATTCATAAAATCCATTACTAACAAGTTGTAGGAATTAATGTATAAATATACATTTGGAAAAATGCATTTTGCAAGCTAGGTCTGTCTCCATGGTGGTCCGACTTAATATATTGTAATGGGAGATTAGTATCTACTTGGCAGCTTTACAGATGCAGTGTTTTCTTTTTCCATGTATGCAACTTTCATGCACAGTATATTTATTATAAGGAGATTTACCCAGTGTTGCTTGGGTACTTAATTCAATTAATTTTTTTTTAAATAAAAGGAAATGGCAGATGGTTTCTTTGAAATGCCTATTTTAAAAAAAGACAGTGTTATTTTTATAAAGTTAATTTTGATTTCAGATGTCTTAAAGGGAAATTGTTAAAATTTGTTCATTGATTTTTTTTCTATTTTTTAAAAGGAAATTCCATCAAATGTATTTTTTCTTCATCCCTATAAATTCTTATCATTTGCTGTGTTTCAGTAAAAAAGAGCTATAGTCAATTTGGTTTCCAATAACACTGGCTTTTACTTTTCAAAACTTAAGTATTGATTTAGCTGTGCCAAAACAGAGCACTCCTAATTTCTCTGTTTTATTTCTCTTCTTTATGGTTTATTGAGAAGCAAACCTGTTCCAAGGTCATCATGTTTTTCTGGCTCATCTCGGATCAATCTCTTTCAACAATTGCCCACTTACATCAATTTTATCGACTGTACTTGATTTGGGCATTCTGTGTCTCTTCTGTATGGTTTTATGAGTAGCAATGCCATTCCAGGCACATCCCATTTTCCTGGCACAAGCAAGCCCTTATGTTACTTTAAGTTCTGATCAGAGGAATCAGTCTACTGAATTTAGTGGTCCTAGCCTTCACCATTTAGGAGGAGTTCTTGAACAGACAGACACACAGAGTCTCTAACGTATCTATAGATAGTGATACAAACGCCATTAATTCCTGGTATTTCCTGCCACCTCTGTGTTTACATTGAGGTATGTCAGATGCAATTTTTTCTGTTTCCCAGCATCCTTCCAGCCGTATTAGGGACACGTGCATTTCTACCATTTGTTCCACATTTTCTTTGTCTTGCATGGTCCCTCCACAGGTTTAATGTGCATTTGAGCTGTGTTAGTGAACCAAAGCTCACTGTGGCATTGGGCTGCTGCTTCTGAGCTCATCCCCATTTGGAAAGCGTCCCCTGACCTGCCCCAGAAGGTGTATAGAAAATCCAGAGCGGCATGTTGGGATCACTTCTGCTGGGTGCAGGGCTTCTCAAACTGTGAATTGCGACCACAAAAGGGGATTTTAATGGGGCCACCAGAGCTGGTATTACACTTGCTGGCACGAGGGACTGAACGGCCTCAGGGCCAAAGCCTGTGCCCTACCACCCATGGCTGAAGCCTTAAACCCAAGGGCTTCCACTTTGGGCAGTGAGGGTGGCAAAGTGTACAGCCACCCTTCTTCCATCCAGGGTGGAAGGGCTCTGTCATTGGCTTTGGCCTCGCTGCCTGGGGCAGCTGGGCTCAGGCTTTGGTCCCCTCTCCTGGGGCCATCTATGGATTTTGGGAGCCAGAAGATGTCGTGGTGCAGTGAAGTTGAGAACGACACTCCAGCAGCAGTTTCAAGGCCCTGGGGGCAGCTGATCCTTTTGCCCTCACCGCCGACACGCAAGAATCTCAAAATTGCCCGTGGGGCGGCAATTCCTTTTTTTCCAACCAGCTCTAATGGAGCCTTTGCTGTCAAAGAGAGATCAAATGGTCTAGATGCAGATGAGACTCAAGCCCTGTGTCCTAAAACAAGCCGTAGAGGGGTAGCTGTGTTAGTCTGTAACTTGAAAAATGAGTCGTCTAGTAGCACCTTAGACACTAACAAAAAAGTATATATAGTAGCATGAGCCTTTGTGGGCAAAACCCACTTCCTCAGTTGGGTGGAGAAATAAGGTAAACCCTCCCAATTCAAAGAAGGGAGAGGTGGAGAAAAAAATTGTCAATACTAGTGCCAGAGTTAAATGAGGTAATTGAGTGGACTATAAGTATCCCATACTTAGCTTTTGATGTCATTTGGGTGTTGAATAGAATGGCATGTCCAGCTAATGTCTTTTTTCAGTCCCTGAGAGATGGTGTCAAATTTGCATATGAAGGCCAGTTCTGCAGTTTCTCTCTCTAGTTTGTCCTGAAAGTCCTTTGTAGAAGAATGGGTACTTTTAAATCCATTAATGAGTGTCTATGTAGTTTAAAATGTGCTTCTACAGTCTTTTGTATGTTACCATTCTGATATCCGACTTGTCCATTTATCCTTTGGCGCAGAAACGGCCCAGTTTGGCCAATATCCATGGGAGGGGGGCATTGCTGGCACTTGATGGTTTAGATCACATTAGAGGATGTGCAGTTGCATGAGCCCCTGATGTGGGGGCTTATGTGGTTAGGGCCTGGGTGGTATCGCTTGTATAGATGCGCGGACAGACTTGACAACGGGATTTGTTGCAGGGACAGGTTCCTGGGTGAGTGTGTTTGAGGTGTGAAGTGTGGTTGCTGGAAAGAATTGTTCAGGTTGGGGGTTGTCTGTAGGCGAGGGCTGCTTGTCTCCCAAGGCCTGTGAGAGTGAGGGATTGTTTTCCAGGATAGGGTAGTAAATGGTTAATGAAGCACTGGAGGGGTTGAAGTTGGGGATTCTAGTGGTGTTCTGGTGTTTTCCTTGCTGGGAAACCAGTGTACACTTAGCCTGAATGGATAGCTGGCTTTCCTACTCCTCCCTCACCCAGACAGGCTACAGAGCCATTGTCTGGTTTCTATCCTAGACTTGAGGTTTGAGTCCCTCCCTTAGCTCCTGAATTAGTGTGTGAGTGGCTTGAGTGGGGGGGAAGCAGTGACTGGTGGATTTCCTGTACCCAACTGAAGCAGTATTTTGCTGTAGTGCAAGATCCCTCCTGCTTCTTTGGCTCTGACTTGCAAGGGGAAGTGGGCAGGCGGGATGCACTCTGGTGGGCCTTCACCCTCCCTCTTCCACCTGCCGTTCTGGAAGGCACGGCACGGTACGGCACGGCAGGACTCTCTGCTCGTGTAACTCATGTGGCAAACTTGTGCCCAGAGATGGCCTCGCTGATGTGAAAACAAACCGGCTAGCGGTGCAGTGGGGACAGGTCCTTTGTGTTTCACTGTGGCTGAACTCAGGGCTGCCAATGCAGGGGTGTAGGGGGTGGGGGGGAGTTTTGAGAGGCAACTGCACTGGGACCTGGTGGTTTACAAGGGCCCTGGGGCTCCCAGCTGTTGCTGCCGCAGCTGGAATTTCAGGCCCTTTAAATAGCTAGTAACTCCTAGAAAGCTGTGCTCCATACGAGGCTGGCGTTTTACGTCACGCTCCTCTAGAGAGATTGGCACTGAACAGTCGCTGCGGCTTGTACCAGGTTGTGTGATGGCTGGATGCGTCGCACTAGCAATTAACCAGCAAGGGGAGCGGACACACGCCCAATCAGGGAAGCTGCAGCTGAATATATCAAATGCTGGGAAAGGAAGCATGAACCACTGGTAGTCAGCAGAGCGAAATATACATCATATGCTGAGCAGATTGCGACCTAGTCAATGTTTGGCGCAAAGACGTCCAAGGAGCAGCCAAGGTGCTGCAAGACGTCAGCCTCACGAGCTGGAGTAGGTACACTAATGGGGATGCACTCAAAAGGCCGTGGTCGTGTCCCACATCTTGGTCCCAGGCCATTGAGTTCCTGGACGCTGTAGTGTCCTGCCTTTAACCCAATGCCTGCTGAAACCTGGTGGGCTGAGAAACTAGTAGGACTTCATCCACAGTGAATGGAACACCTGCCCCCCGGAGCCCTTATAGATGATAACCCGGCTCTCCCAGTTGGTCCAACCATGCTGTTTACTGAGCATGTGTGAGCTGGGATTTTTAAAGGCGTATAATGTTACCAAGTTTGGGCAGATGTTTCACAGCAGCAGCAAAAGTCACATCTCAGAGACAATGGCCCCTCCTCCCACCAACTGTCAAGTTCCTGCTGCAAAGTAAAATGGTGCCTGAGCTTCTCAATTAAACAAGTGTAAGAATGATTTTAACACGGCAAAACAGTGAGGGGTTTTTCCTAGTCTCATTTGCAGGAAGGACTGAAACTTTCCAAACAAACTGAGCCTCAGGCAGACCTCGAGCATGGAAAATTTCAGCCTACGTGGTCACATTTTGGCAAAGTCATAAGCAAATGCAAACAAGGTCTGATAATGGGATGTGCCAAGAAACCTTAATAACAGGCAGTGCGGCCAAGTCCACTTATAATAAAGCAGTTTTGATTACAAGATGGAGAGACCATCAGAGCAGATAAAGGGGAATTAGCATAAAAGCCAATCTAATGAAGTGTCTGAGTAAGGATCCCACTAGACTAGGCCCTACCGTTGTTATGTCTGTGGCCTTCTAGCATCTCTTTCTGAGTCTGGTTCTGCCTCTTTTGCTCTGAGATGAAATCGGCGCCCATTGGAGGGCACTCAGCCACAAAGTCACTATCTCTCTGTTCTGCTGCTGCCTCACCCCCCATGTTTGTCCAGATGTGAACCATTCACATTATCGCGCTAACCAAGCTCTTTTGCAGCCTTATGGGGCAATGATATTTTTTCACATTTCACTCTACCTTGAAGTAAGCTTATTACCTGCCCCTTTCGGACCACGTTATTACAAGTTGAACCTCTCTGGTCCAGCAACATCCATACCCCGGCATGATTGTAGTTAGCTAGATGGTCACTTATCATGGGCATGGCCGAGTTTCCAGAGGGGTCTCAAAGGTTGTTTACAGCCCCCAGTTCTGGCTCTCAGTGTTCTGTGCTGTTCTTTAGCTCTAATTTACCCCTGTCTTTTAAGACCCAAGTACGCAGTGGAAGCGTTGGTAATGCTAGACAATATTGACCTCCCATGGTCTGGCAAATTCTCTGGTTCAGCACCGGTCAGATCTCAAGGGTGCTGGCCTGGAGAGGTTCAACCTGTGCTGTATCGATCATATTTGAAATTGAATTCCAGACCTCTAGTGTGCAAGTGGGAGACCAGGGCTAGATGATGAAAAAGGAGTCTACCGGCATCCAAACGTGCCTGTACAATTGGTACTAGACAGCCGCTTCCCCTTCGGTCAGATGCACACATCCGCACTTGTGCTGTCAGTGTCTTCACTCACGAACAACAGTTTTCTTGGCTAAAATGTGATTAGTAGGACTACTGACCTCAGAAGTCCTATTACTCTGTCAGAGACCTCCTATTGAGTCAGGCCCCATCCTGGAATACATACATCTATTTTTTTTAAATAAATGTTTCAACTCGTTACCTTTTTGGTGCCATGGACAGAATTATCTAATTTATTATCCCCTCTCTAATGTGTGATTCATAATGAACAAATTTAAATAATTATATTATTTTATCCCAGAAAAGCATTTAAATGGGACTTCAGATGGAAAGCTCACATTTGGATTTCCTCCCCTATGCTTTATTACCTCCCCTTCCCCGGTACCCCCATTATTACCGAGTGTAGCAGCAGGCAAGATTCTAGGTCAGTGGCAACACAGAAGTGAATTGTTACAGTCAGTCAGTCGCTGTGTTCCAAGGCTCGGTATTGTATTAGAAATCGCTGTAATGTGTCAATTTGTGCATTCTGTACACAATGGTTTCCTCCCCGCTGAATACAGTTCATTACCATTTATATAGCTGTTCTTGTCCCAGCCTGGCATGAGAAGGGCAGATCCTCAGCTAGTGTAAATGGTTCCATCTTAGCCAAAGCCAGTGAAGTTGCTCCCGTTTACACCAGCAGAGTACCTGGCCCTTTGTCTTTCAGATTGGGCTACATCATCCCCTCTGTGTGAGGGTAACTTGCGTGTCACTCGTCTAATTGTCAGATAAATCAAACGGTGGTATGCCCACGTGTTTTCAGTTCCACTTGCTATTTATTTGTATCCTCCATAATCTCTGTTGCTGAGTAACTCGCTATCACAATATTAATATATCTGCAATCTCTACCATTAATAACTCATGTATTAATGACATCTAGTGTGTATGTGTGTGTTTAATACATTTCAACTCATTTCATTTTTGATGACAAAGACAGAATTGTTTTAATTTCTTTCCTCCTATTTCATCTGTGATTCATAATGAACATGTTTAAACAATTTTATTATTTTAGCCCAGAAAAACCATTTAAATGGGACTTCGTGTGGAAAGATCACAAGTCTACATTTGGATTTCATCTGCTGTGCTTTATCACCTCCCCTTCCCTAGTTCCCCACCAAAAATGAGTGTAGCAACACTTTTTTTATACAAAGTTTATTCCATTAATATGTACTCATTTAAATCCGTCACAGTGACATGGGATGGAACCCTCACCTCATTTTGTGCAAGATAGCAAGATCAATTTTGCTATCCTATGTTTGTGTGCGTATGTATATATATCAAAATTGATCTTGCATGCACACAATTAGTATAATTTCATTATGTTCTGGATATTTGATGCATTATAAAAGGGTCGGGTATTACAGTATTTGTAATACAGTATCACATTTGAAAATACATTAATTGTATTTCCTGACACACTGATACGTACACATGTGTCTATTGTCTGTGTTGGTCATTTTTTTAATCTGTGCCTCTCTCTTCAAGTTTCTGTTGAAAGGAAGTTTGAGTAACTGCGAGGTTGCACCTTTCATCTCTTTCTGTCTTCATTCCTTTGGCTTTAACTACATGTCTGTGGAGCCACTGAATAACCCTTCTGCTGATCTCTAGTAGCTGAACTGCACAATATTTCTCACCATTGTTTTGGCCTGCCCAGCTGTTGTGCAAGGGAGTTAGATCTGACTTAGAGTTTTAGCCTGTGTGGGGCTACCTCGCTTCCACTCACTGGCAGTGAGTTTGCAAAACACACTAAAGGATAACCCCCCAGAGATGCATACCCTTGAAAAGAAGGCTGTGCTGTTGAGAAAAACTGATTTAGACAGAAGCGAAGGCAGCCGTTATATATTTACTCCCCCTACAAAGTGTTCATGGCCTTAAAGCCTTAGTTCCTGGAATCCTGTGATCGTGAGACCCTGAGGTTTGTTTGTATTTTTTTTTAAGTTTCTAAACTACATGGTTCCATGGAAAACCTTGACATGTGACCTCCAAAACTATTATACACCAATCAGCAGATAAAAAGAAACCAACAGTTATTAGTACTATTTTTAAATTTTCAGGATGTTTAAGTCAGTTTCATAATTTTTACAGGTCTAGGTCATGATTTTTAAATGCTTGGTATTAACGACAGTGAAGCTTACTTTGGACTGTCTATGCAAGTGCCATCATTCAAGGTGCTCATGAAACCCTTCATTTAAACCACCTTTTGTGGTGGTTTTATGATACAAAGTTTATTCCATTAATATGTATTCATTTTAATCAGTGACAGTGATGCGGAATGGAACTCTCGCTTTTATATCCATCAAACTTATCAATAGAAATCAGTCTCATAGATTCAGGGACTGAGCCATTTATCCCCAGCGCAGGTTGACTGTAACTTTCCACACACTGCCCTTGCTGGGCTGGTCTACGCTACCATGAGAGATTGGTCTACATTAATGCAAATTCAGCGACATGAATAACAGAAGTAAAGTGGACGTACTTAAATATTTTTCTCAGAGTCTTCATTGTAGTGTGTCACCTGGAGATCCTTTCCGATAGACTCCTCTTGTGCTTCTCATTGAAGTGGAGTATTGGGAGTCCACAGGAAAGCAATCGGTGGTCGATTTATCATGTCTAATCTAGACACGATAAATCGATCCTCCAAACCATTGCTGGATTGATCATTGTCCTATCAGTCCAGTCCATAGAGCAGACATTCCTTCTTAGACTTCTCCAGTTTTCTGGTCTCTTTCACTATTAGAGTTTTGTGCTCATTGAAACCTCTGGTTACTGTGATCAGAAAGTGCCAATTGTTCCAAAAACCCTACCCGGTGGTTTCCATTTTGACCCTTTCTAGAGACGGGAGTAAGCTGAGGCTGTACCTGCTGTTTTGAAGATAAAAAGCTTTTCCTTCAACCCTACATGAAAGCCAAACCCCAGAACGTCTTCTGTGGTTTTATTTTCCTTTCTCATGTCTATTCGATTTACCTGATGGTAATAATTTAATGGTTGCTCAAAGATGGCAATTTAAAAAGCAAAATCAATTTCTCATTAAGGTGCGCCTGAAAGGAAACAAATGATATGTGGTGTATACACAAAGACAGCCTTGGTGAAGAGTCTTTCACACACACTTGGAAGAGATTGACTGCCTGCGAGAATAGTGTAACCTTGCTGCATAAGTGGCACTTTCAGGCATCTCGAGCAGTGGAGTATAAACGAGAGAGACCTTTGGCTTGCTGCTCACTGTGTGCTTGTCATGTTTGCCCAAGGACTAATGACCATTCTTAGCAAGGCCTATTTTCTGCAGATCTTAACTGTGTGTTATTCTAAAGAACGCCACTTATTGCCACAGTGTGTTCACAACTAATTACTTCCACATGAATGGCTTTTTATCTCTTACCTCTGTTTTTTTTCCCCTTAAGCTGCTTATGCAGCTGAAAGAATTCCTTCACAGGAAGTGCATTGTACATTAATCATTTTAATGTAGGTGCCTGAACACAAAACAGCATGGTCTTCTGGGCCCCTCTCTATGCAAATCCTGTAGGAAAGATGGCTGCCATGGCCTGCTTCATCTAAATAGAAGGTTTGTAGCCTTGAAAGCCAGAAGGAAGTTAGGGATTAGCTCGTGCTGTGATGCGGGATTGTAATGGTCAGTACTACTAATAAGAATCTCGGGATGGGGTACATTACCTTTCCACCATCGGCTACTACGTATCATTGAAACCCACTAGCTCTACAGGAGAGCTGGAAAGGTGTCCATAGGACCTAAGCAGATCATGGATCTGAGTAGTATTTCTCAGTCCGAAGGAGGTTCTCTCCATCGGAAGAGTCCTCTGCTGTCTACACCTCTCTTGTCAAAGGAAAACCCCCTTTCTGCTTAGGTCTCCCTCCTGGAAGGCTGGGTCAGCCATGTAGACACATTCCTCCCCAGCAATCTATCTGCATAGGAGGACTCCCAATCCTCCATTTTAGTGCATGTCATAGGAAGCCGGCTGCCAAGTTTGTGGTACACTTTGGCACAGAACGTGGGAGTCATGGGTCAGCTCACACACAGCTAGCTTTCTGTGGACTCGCTAGCCTTTGCTGTCAAATTTTTGCCATGTAATCCATCTGAAAAGATGACTGTGCTTGGTTAAGTGACTTGGGTTACTGACTGAACAGTGTTTCCCCCCCCCCCCCCCCCCCGCAATACATCTGAATTGCTTGTCTTTGTTCTTAACACTAAGCATGAATGTCTGTCCCTGTGCTTTTATTCCTGGTCATGAAACACAAGGTGATGGGGTTCAGCTTAATTTTACGTGTTCGTGTCTCTGTGTCCCTGGCGGTGATATTAATGGGGCTCTGGAAAACTTGTCTGGTGGACTTAGATCCCCCCCCCAAAGAATCCTCCTTACAAATGTGTATTTTGTATGAGGAGGACTTTAATAGTAACACTTAAAAGAGCCTTGAAAACTGGGTGTGACAGTGCCCCCGGGGTGGGTGGGCCCGAGGCTCCGAGTCCGGCACTGTCTCTTTAAGTCCAGCCGAACAGCTCCTCCTTAGCTGGCGGCGTAACTCGCTCGACAGGCGTCTCACTATGGTTTGCCTCCACCAGAGACTGGGGGAGAGAGGGGGCCTGTGCTCGACCTCACTCGCGGGCCACAGCCCAGGGCCCTAAGGACTTAGATCACGCAGCGGTCTTAGTCCAGCTAACGGAGTCGTGACCCTAAACGCGTTAGCCCACGGTCTTGGTTCACCGCCCTGCCCTGGGCCACTTCCTCTCTCCCCCTCGCCGTCCTTCCCTCTTCCTCCAGCTCCTTGTCAGTTTGGTCCCTCCAGCCTTACCGCCTGCTTCCTACTCTGCCTCCACCGGCATTTTCCGCTGCTCTCGCGGGCCCTTTTCTCCCGCATCCCGCCTTCCTCTGCTCCGTCCGGGTAGCTTTTAAATCTCCCGCCGCCCCGGACGTCAGACCGGACATGGTTTTGATGTCATCGGCCTATCGCCGCCCTCCATGCCATCCTGCTGCGGGCTCGGCGCCTCCCCCTTTCCGCCACTGTGCTGGTGCTCTCCCAGCCGTGCCGCGGCGTGGGAACAGCTGGCGCACCGCTGATAAACGTGCCCCAGCAGCGCCAATGGGGCACTTACCTCCCGGGGTCCACTGTGGGGTCTCGGTAGCCCGTCACACTGGGACTGGAGTATTTTCCTTCTCTTGCTTGTTATTAGTGTTGGATAGGTGAGGTTATGGGGATATTTTCCAAGAACAGCCCATTGGAAAGAGGAAATAAGGAGGCAATAGGGCTACCATACAGGGGCATTGCCTTTACAGGGGACTACTGACGCCTATCTAGCTGTACCAGGACGTTTTGGTGGAGATTGCGCCGTGACTCAGCAAGAACCATCCCTCTTCATCTCCCCTAAGGCAGAGGGATCACTGCCAGGCCTTGGGAGAGCAACGGCAAAGCTGCAGTTGGTGAGGTCCAGCAGGTCTGGGTGCCCCTCCTTTTCCTTATGCTGTCTAGAGAAGACTGGCTTTCCAGCCCTTCATTTTGGCCTAGTCTGACAGTTTCTTATTCCACACAAGACAAGCCTGGATCTGTACTTGGACAGCCATTAACTGCCCATGAGGCTGGTTTTTGATCCTGAAGGTGTTAACTCTTTGATTAAGAATATAATCAAGAGATCTGAAGCAAGATCAGTAGTCACCCTACTGGAGAAAATGGCTTACAATATGGCGGTGCTATACCGATGTGTAAATATATACGTTAATTAAAATTACCGAGAAATTTTACTTTAAAAAAAATCCCTTTAGTCCTGCGTGGAATTACTGGTTGCTTCTGTTTCAGAGGTCATGTAACATGTAACTGAGGCTAAGTTAAATATTAAGTCTACTACGAAGGGAAATATTCAGAACCAAAGCTTGCTCGCTCTCTGTTAATTTTGTTGTGACATCTTTCTCTTGGAAGGGCCAGGAGCCTGAGGCAAAGTGAGCTGAAAGAATTATAAATTGGGTTGAAATGTACCATCATTTGGAGCATACTCTGTAGATCCAATGACCTTAATTTCATCATTCTCGGGGCTCATCAGCCTGAATGTATCCTCCTGCGTTAGAAGGGTCAGGAATTCGGACATTACTTCGGACTCTTGTGTCTGCTTTTGGCTGCACAGAACAGTGGTGTTGAACTAGCATCAGCACTTCAACAAGGAGATCACAGACTGATAGAATGCATAGGAAATCAACATAGTATTATTGAAATCAACATAGTATTATATGAGTGATAGAATGCATAGGAAATCAACATAGTATTATTATTTTAATGATTATTTCTATTATGCTAGTCCCTGGAGGCGCAAGTTAGAGACACAAATTATGTGAGACACACTATGACAAGAAAAATCTCCCCCCAAACAGAGTACAGTAAAATCAAGGCTAATTTCTATTTATAACTATGCAGCTTGCAAGCAGTTTGGGTCCCAAATTCAGAATTTCTGCTTTTGTCAATGTGATCTTTCTTTGCATTGTTGTGGTGGCTGTGTTGGTCCCTGGAGACGAGAGATGCAAGGTGGGGGAGGTGGTAACGGACCAGGATCTCTTGGTGGAAGAGACAAGCTTTCAAGGGGCAACAGAGCTCTACTTCAGGCCCTCTGAAAAGATCTTCGATATTTCATTTCTTAGTGCACAGAGTCCTGTGTGGGATGAGGTTAAATATGCAGGGCTAAACTCTGCCCTCAGTTACAGATGTGTAAATCCTTTGGCTCCATTGTGGCTGCACAGGTGTAATCGGGAGCAGAATTGACCCGTTGTATACTTGTCAGGCGCATACCACATGGAAATGGAGTGCAGAACTGAAGCAAAAAGGAACAGATCATAAAACCTCCTGTATTATTCAATGATGAATGGAGTACTGAGGGAGAACCTTGTGAAGTTTCTAAAGCCTACAACTCTGCCGAATCCCCAGTTGTTACACTCGGGGTATTAAAGTTCTTTGGAGTTTTCAAATCCACCGCTAAGCCTTGCTGATCCTTGTTCTTAAAAATGTTGGGCATCCTGGCACGGAGAGTGTGAGCGCCCCCTGCTGGCCTTGCAGCCTTCAACAAGACAAAGACAAGTCACAGAGCTTCAGCAGCAGTGTCGCCAGGTGCCACACACAAAGCACAAACAAGCTAGCTCCCATCCGGTTAGAAAAACTCTGGCGAAATCGCCATTTTTTTTGGCAAATGGCAAATGAAAAGATAAGAGCTGTTTTTTCCAGGGGTACTGCAAACCACCGGTGAAAAAGCACTGGAAAGGCTTGGCAGTACTTGGCTTTGAAAGTGGTGTTCAGGCTCTTTGGTACCTGCTCACCTTATTGGGCCTGGGAGAAAACTTACTGCTGCATGTTACTGGTTGGTTCAAGGAGGGCTACAGATGCTCTCTGAAAGGTGGAGACACGGACATGCCTAACATTCCCAGTAAGCCTGTATGGTAGTCCAGCATTTGAACAACAAACAGTTCAACATTACACTAAACATTGTCATGGATACAGCCAGTTCACCCTTGTCTTAATAATCATTCATGGATATGTTAGCTTTTCGATGGTAATAATTATTGACATGCTAGGTTTTATGGCTGAAATAATTAAGAACTGTCCTTCCTGGTGCTTTAATTGCGATTTCTTTATCATGGGAGGAGAAATTGATTTTTCAGCTTTTGAGAGGAGGACCACAGAGTTTTCTTCGAGCCAGTCAATGAACATTGTTATTGGCATTCCAAGTAATGTGGGAGTAAAGTCTCCCCGTCCCCAGGGTGTGTTTAATATCTCCCCAAAAATGTGGATTTCCCCCTTTAATAAACATATGTTTGATATAACCTTTATTTCTCTTTACTAGTCAAATAATCTGGGTTTTTTTCAAAGCCTCACTCTGTGTGTTGGACATTGACCATGAAGTAGCCTGGGATCTTTGAGACCTTGTTCTTTATGTCTTGAAAAAGCACATGGATGTATAATATGATAAACTGTGTCTTAGAGCCTAATTAGTCCATGTTTTCCTTCTCTTCCCCCTGCTCCCACACCCCCCAAAAATTAGCCGTAAATCCTGGCTCTTTAGAAGGCTTTTGATCATAAGAGAAAATATGAAAGTGGTGTGCATGTCTGCCAGAGTCTGATCAATTTGCTCAAACAGGGCAGTTTTTCATCTGACAGCATTTTAGCACTCAGAGGGGAGTTGTAAAAAAATCTCTATAGGCAGCCACATCCTTCAAGCAAAAGCAAACTTTATAGTGTCTTTAAAAAGATCAGGTGGCTTGAATTGCCTTTCTTTTTAGTTCATGGAGAAAGTGTTTATCCCCACGCCTGGCCCCATGTGACTTCTCTACTGCATAAATGTGGTGCTCATATCTTCTCTCTCTTGACTGCATTCGTTATGCTTAAGTATATCTCCCTTCATGCTGGGGCTCTGAACCACAGTAAAGTTCAACCAGCTAAAAGACTGAAAATACTGTCAGGCAAGCTATATAGCGTGCTTCAAGACTCTGAAGAAGATCAAAAGAATTGATTAAAAGAAGGAAGGGTGCTGTGACCCAATTAGAAAAGAAATTGCACATTTCTAGTTGCATTTTCTTAATGAGAAATGTTCGTAGAAATACCCATAATTAAAAAAAAGTCTCCTTTGACTTCTCATTATCTGGCAGTCCCATTTGTATTGCATCATCTCAACAATCATCTTGATGCGAGACCAGTCATGGAAAGTATATCCACAACACATCCCCGCCTTGCCAACTGTTCCCAGATAAACAGCGTGCTGCAGAGATGTTTGCTCTGCTTTCTCAGGGTGAACGCTGACATGCTTTTGAGCAGAGATGCGTTGCAAAACGGGATGTGGCTTCTGGCTCTCGTGATTTGTTGTGTGACTGTTTTGCCTCGCTGATCCCCTTTTACTGTTCACATGCTAACATGCATGTACACATGTGCCCAGAGCCTGGGAAACAGGAGCGAAGCATTGCGTGTTACATGAAGGATGACAATTAGGAGTCCGCTGGTAAAAGGATTCTCCTACATGGAATGCTAATGCAGATGGCTTCAGTCTTCCTCCAGGGACAGGGAAAAAAAAGAAGGCGGAGAGGGGTACTGAACATCACAAGTGTATTCAGTGGCACTCAGGTACAATTTGTAAGTCAAGCCTGCTTGTTCAGAGGCAAAGAAAGGAAAATAAAAGTGAAATTAGAGTGGACACCGGATACAGGCCGTCAGGTTGGGAAAAGAGTTAAAGTTATAAAGTCCTGGATCAGATCTCAGGGTTTGAACCTACAGGACCTTTCAGTAGCCATTTCTATGCAAATGATTTAAAATCCACCTGGCCACATGTGGTCTGTCTCTAGCTATCCAATTCAGCATCTCAGCCTGCCTCTCGGAGAACCCCTTCTCACTGGTTTGCCATTGCAATGGTCAAAACTGACATCCTGATCTTTTCCTCCCAAAACCCGTCCATCACTCCATCTGTATTAACAGTGACATTGGAAACAATAAAGGGACTGTGGCCAGCAGGAGGTATAAACAGGGTTGGATTTTTAATGCAGAGAAGAGAAGGGGGTGGAGATACTGCTTTTACTAAAGCTTGTGACTTGGTGTTATAAAAACAAAGGCCGGATATACAGTACAGATTTATTTTGGTGTATGTTGCTTGTGTGTGGAAAATCCACGCTCCATAGTGACACAGCGATGATGACCAAAACCCCAGTGGTGATGGTGCTATACCAGTTGAACCTCTCTAGTCCGGCACTTGCGTGATCTGACAGGTGCCAAACCAGAGAATTTTTCGCACCATGGCAGGTCAATATTGTCTAGCAACGTTGCCAACACTTCCACTGCTTGCTGGGCTCTTAGAAGACATTGCGGGGTAAATTAGAGCTAAATAACAGTACAGAACACAGAGCCAGGACTAGTGGCTGTAAACAAACTTTTTGGGACCATGGAAAACCTGGCCACACTCATGCTAAGTGGACAGTGGGCTAACTAAAAGCTTGCCAGACCATGGATGGTGCTGGACCAGAGTGTGCCAGACTAGAGAGATTCAACCTGTATTGTCAGGAGGGCCTCTCCTATCGACCTAGCTAACCCCTCTTTGGAGGTGGATTAACTACCCTGGAGGTTTTTCGCCTTCCTCTGTAGCATGGGGTACAGATCACAGCTGGAGGATTCTCTGCATCTTGGGGTCTTCAAAGTATTTGAAGGCTTCACTATCTGAGATATAGGTGAGAGGATTATTCTAGGAGGGGTGGGTGAGATTCTGTGGCCTGCACTGTGCAGGGGGTCAGACTAGATGATCATAATGGTCTCTTCTGACTTTAAAGTCTATGGCTGTGTCTAGACTGGCAAGTTTTTCCGCAAAAGCAGGTGCTTTTACGGAAAAACTTGCCAGCTGTCTACACTGGCCGCTTGAATTTCCGGAAAAGCACTGAGGATCTCCTGTAAGATTGTCAGTGCTTTTCCGGAAATACTATGCTGCTCCCATTCGGGCAAAAGTCTTTTTCCGAAAGACTTTTGTGCAAAAGGGCCAGTGTAGACAGCATAGTATTGTTTTCCGCAAAAAAGCCCCGATCACGAAAATGACGATCGGGGATTTTTTGTGGAAAACTGCGTCTAGATTGGCCACGGATGCTTTTCCGCAAAAAGTGCTTTTGCGGAAAAGCATCCTGCCAATCTAGACGTGCTTTTCCAAAAATGCTTTTAACGGAAAACTTTTGCGTTAAAAGCATTTTCGGAAAATCATGCCAGTGTAGATGTAGCCTATGAGTCTGAGTAAGTACTCCGACAGAGGAGGCTCTCCTGGTGCCATAAGGATGTCTTCACTTGAGACCTACAGTGATATAGCTGTACTGATACAGCATTTTACATGTGGGCGTGTCCATAGTCTCTAAATTAATTCAACTGTCTTGGAGATGAGCACTAGCTTGGTTCTACCATAAGGGCACTGGGCTTGGTCACATCTAGAGGTTCCTTCCAATCCTATGCCGCTACGGTTAAAGAGATCTTTCTGCCAATGATCTATCTGTTCTGTGGCATCCCAGGGATGCAGGAGATGAACCATCATCTTGGACAGTTTAGCTTAGTTTAGACAAGTCATTAACATGCACCAAAGGCAGGAGCCTTGCCCTGGGAGAGAGGTACTGGATGGCATTGCACAGCACTGGGTTCTTTGGTTCTCTCTAACCTGCACTGTCCCAAGCGTGCAGTCCTGTCGGAAGCAAAAGGCTCAGCGGAGCCTGGCCTACAGCCTACCGTGCTTTTCGATCCAGACCATTATGTTGCGAAGGGGCTGGAGGCCACGGTGTTTGAGGCGAGACAAGAAAACATCTGCAAGGCACCAGGCGGCCCAGGACCAGCGGCTGGCCTGAGTCCTCACATCCATCGCTTGCCCCGGAGCCCAGTTGCCTTAGAGCTGACAGAGAGGCTGCTGCCCCGGTGGACTTCTCCCTGCTCTGGCTTCATATTCCTGGTCCCAGCCTCTGCTCCACGCCAGCATCAGACTTCTGGCATGGATCACAGGGTCTGCCTCTGGCTTATGACTCCAGTGTACACCCCTTTCTCCCTGGTTCTGCCATTCATCCTCTGGTACGGACTCTCAGCTGGCCAAACTCTAGCTCTCATCACTCCATCAGTCCACCCATAGCCTTGCAGCTACCAGACCTTACAGCAAGATGGTCTCAGTTATATTGGCCACTGCTGACCTTGCTCTGTGCCATTCTCATACACGAGTTCTCCTCTCCTGAGTTCAGATGGTTTTGTTACTCTCCAGAATCCCACTCTGCCTTCATCTCCTCCGCTCAGGCCTCCTTTTCCTTGGTTGGTTTTCCTTAGCGGCAGTGATTGGGGAGTGTCATTTCCTAGCCTAGCAAGCACTTTGGGGAGGGAGCATAATTCAGTGTGTCATGTTTCCTTTAGCATGCTGGGCACGCTCGGGAAGCAGCACTCTGAAAACAGCAAGCCCTGCTGGTCAGTTCTCTGGCTCAGCGCTCTGCAGAAAGGCTCAAGTGATGGGACTGCTTTGTTCCACCAGCTGCAGCGTATTCCTTGGTGCCAGGTCAGAGGACAATACTGAAATAGTCCGGCGCAGCAAGACCCAGAGGGATAATTTTCACCTGAGATTTGATTGCTGAAATAATGGGGCAGGAGATTTCTAATAGGAGGCATTGCATATTAAGTTGTCATCATTAAACTGCTGCCGATATAAACTAGGGCATAGTAGAGTGCGATCCTGGTGACTTTCGGTAGGACTTGTGCCCCTAAAACCCAGAAGCACCTTGAGAAATCCCTAGTTCCCGCTAAAGTCGGGTGGGGCTGATGACTCAGGAATGCTGCAGATGGGGTCTCGTGTGTCAGTGACATAGGCTCCAGTCAATCAGCACAACCGACCTACAGCACCCTCATGGACCTCCTGCTGTTCTGCATGGGTGCCAAGGGCCTCCCGTGCAAATCAGATTGCACGGCCAAGGCCTAAAGGCGGAGTGGAAATTGAAGATAGGCGTGATGCATTCCGGGAGCCGGTAATCATGTTTTATCAGGCTTGCTGTTCACGCAGCCCCGGCTAGATACTGGGTAGAGATTTCCACTTTTACATGCCGAGGGCTTAGCTAATTATTTCCCTCTCCCACCTCTCTTCCTTGGTTGTGCTTCCTTTCTCTGACCCAGCCCCTCCTTAGCGCCCAGCAATGCTCCATACCCAATATCCTAGGAACTCTGCATCTGCCTGGCAGGCCGCAGCTTGAAACCAGTCTTCGTTCTCTACTAGATCATCAGAGTGACTTTCTAAAGGAACAAGGAACCTGGCTCCCATGACCAAGGGAATTCACATTACTTCTATAAATACAGACACCTTGTGTTTCAAATGTGTTTACTTACACAGGATGAACCTCAGAAATCCAGCACGCTCTGGTCTGGCACCATTGCTGGACCGACTCGGAGTGGGGGGTGGTCAGGGTCACGGGGTGGTCAGGGACCAGTGGGGAATGTAGGCTGGGCCAGGGCTGGTGGCGGGCCAGGGCCAGAGCCCCAGAGCGCTGGGAGGGTAACCTTGACCTCCCCTGTTCTGGCAAACTCCCTAGTTCAGGACCACTCAGGTTCTGGGGGTGCCAGATCAGGGAGGTGCATCCAGTACTCCCCTCTCTGCAATAGGCATACTATCCACCGATAAGAAATGTTTACTTCCTATGGCTGTCTAAGCCTGGGACATTTTGGCCTCCCTGTGTGAGACAAACTAGGGGAGCCCTGTATTATTTCTTGTGACTAAGGTGCATGGCTCTGTGGGTCGATTTGTGATAGGCTACCTTCTAAGCACAGAGAGCCAAAGGGCTTGCCAAGGGATCCAAGGCGGGAAGATAAAACAATGGCTCAGATCGGAGTCCTCGAGGGAATAATGGGGAGACTGTTCATTGGAGAATACCCCTAAGAGCAGTTCACTCCTCCCAATACAGCTTACCAGCAAAAGGCTCATTCTAAATGTTAGAGGAACCCAGGAGTAGTAAAGGGGGTGAGATGTTGAATGTGAGGCCCCAGGCAGGCTAGGGGGAGAAAACCACTCATGTTTCAAAACTGCAGCAGCGGTCCTGCGCTTTTCAGTGCGTAGATGGAGGGGAGTGGGGTTGGCTGACGTGTAGAAAAGCGTGCCAGGAAAGTCGAGCGTTGAGAAAGGGAAATGTGCCGGTAGAGCTTCATTGCTCTACCCTTTGCTTTGCGTGCTTCCTACCTGTGGGTGAATGAATGAATGCTGCATTGTTTTGGAGAAGCTGCTTTTAAGTCTTGCTAGCCACCTCTGGTCCCGTGTCCTCTGTTCCTTTGAGGCAACCATTTTCTGTAATCCCTATTCTTACAAGTCCAGAATTACTAGCCGTCTGTAGAAGGGCAGGTATCGGCATAAAAACGAACGTGACTACTCACAGGTGTGGTCACTGGACTATCCTGGAAGAGGCCAGTGGACATATTCTCCTCTCAAACCCGGCTGTACCACTGACAGAATGCAGATGCGCTCTGGAGCCTCGAGGTGGCTTTTGTTGCAGTGTGCCTTTCCAGCCATTCTAGTGTGCATTTGAAACTTGCTGTCATTCTATAATTGTATTAGTCTCTAAGGTGCCACAAATCTCGGAATTGTTTTTTAAAGTTGCAGACTAACATGGCTACTCCTCTGAGACTTTCCCTATAGGAGTCATTCAAGACTTACAGGAGGAAAAATAAGCTCCAGGGGAGAAAATCTGAGAGTTCGTGCTAACCATTGGAGTTAAGGGGACAGAAGAAAAAGATAAACTAGATAATACTTGCATTAATAAATAAGGAGGTGGACAAAATCAATGCAAGCTATAAAATGATTTAACTAACTGCTCTGTAAAGTCTAGCTGTCAAAAGAAAACTAAAGAAAGCAGGTTCTGCACATGGGAAAGTGAAGGGAGGGTTTTAAAAATAGTGATTAAAAATTGAGATACATAAAAGAATCTGAACATAGGCAGATCACCAGGCTTGGACAAAATCCATCCTATGACGCACTAGTTATCAAACTTACCATCCTATTGATAATAACCCTTTTCTTGAAAACTCATGGGGAACTAGGTGGTTCCCCAGAGAATGGTTAAAAAAAAATACGGTGTTTACTTTCAGAGGAAAAAACGTAATGATCCTGGTTAAATAACAAATCAATATTAACATAAAGTTTGGCTAACATCTAAATGATTGCAAAACTATGAGTGAAACCCAACAGTGGTTTATAAAGAACAAGCAATACCAGACAAAAGCAGAAGCATTAAATCAGAGGCTGAAGCAGACATGGTAAATATAGTGCAGTAATAGATAAAAAGTATTTAATATATCGTGTCTCAGGAAATCTTTCAAACAATGGATTCACATTGGCTTGTCCAGGAGCATGTCACGCAGACTGAAAGCTAGTCACACAGGAAGAAAACAAAACCACAGGGACCAGTGTAAAATTCAGTGCTATTTAACTTCTATTGAATGATTTGGGAGAGATGGCAAACAGTCTTCATTAAGTTCACAAATGATGTTAAACTGGGAGGTGTGGGAAACATTGGTGGGGAGTGCAGCAGTACAAAGGGACCCAGAGTGGCTAAGGAATATGAGTATGAAATGAAATTCCATTTTCAGAAATGCAAGCTAGCATGTTGCAAAAAGTGATATAAATATCATTGGTGATCTGTGGGAGGATAAATATGATGCCAAAAAAGAGACCTAGGTTCAACTGAACAAGAGTTTGCAAGCTGATAGCATGTCAGAGTTTGGTGCAATGTTCACCTAATATGTAAGGCAACTTATGACAGAAGAAGAAATAAAATCTCTCAGTCCATTGGACAGAGCACAGGAGTTGGACTCAAAACCAGACATTGGGTTGTGGTTCCACCACAGGCATCTTGTGAGACCTGGCCTAAGTTAGGCCACATCTGGACTTATGGGAAGATCAAGGCTGTAGTTGGTCTATCTTCTGGCAGTCGATTTAGCAGGTCTAGTAAAGACCCATGAAATCAAATGCAGAGGGAACCCATTGGCACTGGTACGCCTCGCTGTTGTGAGAAGTAAGGGAAGTCAATGGGAGCATTTCGCCCATTGACCTCCCACTTTGGGAAGATCATCAAAGTTTGGCTTAAAGTATGTTGACTCTAGCTACATTATTTACGTAGCTGGAATTGTATGCCTTAAGCCGACCTTACAATCATAGAATCCTAAGGTTGGAAGAGAGCTCCGGAGGTCAAGTACAATCTGCTGCCCAAAGCAGAACCAACCCCAACTAACTCATCCCTGCCAGGGCTTTGTTAAGCCGGGACTTAAAAACCTCTAGGGTGGAGATTCCACCTCTTCCTAGGTAACCCATTCCGCTGCTCACCACCCTACTAGGGAAATAGTTTCTCCCCCTCCCCCTCAGTATCCAACTTACACCTCCCCCACTGCAACTTGAGACCATTGTTCCTTGTTCTGTCATCTGCCACCACAGAGAACAGCCTCTCTCCATCCTCTTTGGGAACCCCCCTTGGGGTAGTTGCAGGCTGCTACCAAATCCCCCCTCACTCTTCTCTTCTGCAGACTAAATAAGTTCAAATCCTTCAGCCTCTCCTTGTAAGTCCTCCAGCTCCCTAATCATTTTGGTTTCCCTCCACTGGACCCTCTTGAATGCATCCACACCCTTGCTGTAAAGGGGACGGCGCCCAAAATTGGACGCAATGCTCCAGATGTGGCCTCACCAATGCTGAATAAAGAGGAATAATCACTTCTCTAGATCTGCTGGCAATGCTCCTCTTAATGCACGCAGATATGCTGTTAGCCGCCTTGGCTACAAGGGCGCACAGTTGACTCATATCCAGCTTCTCATCCACTGTAACCCCCGGGTCCCTTTCTGCTGAATGACTACATAGCCAGTCAGTCCCCAGCCTGTAGCAGAGCTTGGGATTCTTCTGTCCCAAGTGCAGGACTCTGCACCTGTCCTTGTTAAACCTCATCAGATTTCTTTTGGCCCAAACTTCCAATTTGTCTAGGTCACTCTGGACCCTGTCCCTGCCCTGTCTCCCCCAGCTTAGTGTCATCTGCGAACTTGCTGAGGGTGCAATCCGTCCCCTCATCCAAAGTCATCAATAAAGATGTTGAACAAAACCAACTCCATAACTGACCCGTGGGGCACTCTGCTTGAACATCAGCCAGACATTGAGCCATTGATCATTCCCATTGAGCCAGACAATCTAGCCACCTTATAGTCCATTTATCTAATCCATACTTCCTTCCTCCACAATACAGATCTAGCCTTAGTTAATCTACTCTGTTCCACGTGAAATTGAATACAGTGCTTCCCTACTGTCATGGGTGTTGTGTGGATAGAATCCGTTTGACGATTGGTGGAACTTAGGTACCACAGTGGTGAAGGATGAATAAATAGCTTAGATGAAATAGCTTAGTTCCGGCCTTCTTTTTGGTTGAAATTGGATGGAGTTCAGAGAAAAGAAATATTGCAGCCAGTCTTCCTGACTGAAAACTGATAGACTGGGAAACAGCCTACCAAGGGAATGTCTACTATTTCAAACATTTAAAGGGCCACTACCAACTTGAAATTTTGTGTGTGTGCGGGGGGGGGGGGTGCTGTTGGGTTTGTTTTGTTTTGTTTAACAGTTAAGTTGTCTCTAGTAATGGCAGCTGCTCCTGAATTCAACTGCCCTTTGAATATTTGTTTTTCAATAACATTTGTTTATGTTGCTCTGTGAAAGTTTCACATTCAGGGATAACAGTGAAATTGCTGGGATCAAGAATGATGCCACGTACCCAGAGAGAATGAAGATGACGCAATACAGTTTTTTTCCTCTTTTCTCTTTCCCCTCTACTAACAGTAATATAAACTCATTGAAAAATCATGATACGGGCCCTCCCAAATGAACAGGTCAGCATAAAAAAATGAGATTTTTTTTAAATCTTTTTATTTGCTGCCTTTGTTCTTTTCATCCTTAAGTCTTTGTTTCCTCCCTGCTTTTGCAATCCTGCAGCCTAAAGTTTAATAAAAAAATCCCGAGTTTCTGACCTATTCCCATAACTCCAGAAACTGAGACTTTCCAAAACTATGCCAAATATTCCAAGCCCTTTGAGAGCGTCACGGGAGTTGGCTACACCAGCAGGTGGAATGCCGAACAGTGGCGATGAGCTTTGTCCGATTGTATCATTTTTAGGGAGATGGTTTTTAACTCGATAGACTAGACGAATTAATGTTTGTTCTATCGATAGTTTGTGATTGGTCCCTAAAATTGTCAATCGCTTTTTATACCTTATGACTCAGTCCACGAAGGGGAGTCTGGAGAGGTCTGTTGCAACAGTGAATCCGATGTTTTTGCACAGCGCTATCTCTAAATTCACTACACAGCCACTGAGTTTGTTTTTCCTGTATCAGATCTGAAAAAAAAACACAAATTGCACATGCTGGTTTCTGTGTGTGCGAGCACACACCCTGCCTGTGCTCCTGCCCAACCACAATCTGTCAGGGTTCTGAAGCCGTCCACTCATTCAGTATTTGTCAACATCCCAGAGTCCAATGGGGCTTACTGAGTTACAATTTGCCAGGCTTCTTTCAATGACCATCGCTTTTAACGCTACCCTTCAGCAAAAGACCCTCCCTCCTTTTAATCTGTCCCCCTTTTCCTGTTTCCGTCAATGGGGAGAAGCCCCTGGCTGACTGTTGATCCGCAATCACTGACTTCATTTCCTGAGCAAGTGAAGCATGCCGCCGCTTTGATGCTCCTTCAGACATTGCTAATGTGGCGGAGGAGAACAATGACAAACGAGACGAGAAGCAGGGAGAGGGAAAAAGAAACCCGAAGGAAGAGATTAGATATGAAATTGGCAAGTTTATCTCTCAGTTCCTCTGATGATTACATTTGATTGCTGCTTACATTTTTACCTAAGAGTCAGCTTCAGGAACACCAGATGGTTATAGACAGAATGGGATTTGAAGAGGGCAATGCAAGCTGTTATCATTCTAGGCATGCCCAACTTTTCCTCAGAAAAGAGCCTTCTTGACCTCTGGTATTCTTTCAGTAGTGGAGACTTACTTTTTTTTTTATTATTAGAAAATGGACCATTTGTTTAAAGCAGTTTTTGTAATTTCCTAAAAACGTTGGCATGGATCTGCCTTACTTCTCAAGCAGTGTTTTGCCTCATACAGCCATGGGTCCCATGGGTTAGAGCAGTGTGTCTTAAACTTTTTAAGACCAAGGAACACCAAACAATGTATTTTTTTAATGTGGAACAACCAAGGAGATTTTGGTTGGTGGGGAGGTTGCTTGCTCCTTTAAGGGTGGCCATTTTGAACTCTGTTCTCTGCGGCACACCTCTGACTGCACTCGCGACACACCGGTGTGCCACAGAACACAGTTTAAGAAACAGTGGGTTAGAGCATGCAACACTCACATTTTGAAGCATTCACTCAAATAATCCCATTGACTTCAGTATTACTACTAGTGTGAGCAAGTGCCCACCAGTAGGAGCTCTAGGTGGACAATCTAGACAGAGCTTAGCCAACAGGCATTCAAGCTTGGCAGGGTTCTTAGACAGGATGGCTAGTCCTGGACATTTCCACATCAGAAGTTATCTCAAAGCATCATGAGACTGGCTCTAAAAACACAAGATTGTGTGTGTGTGTGTGTGTGTGTGTGTGTGTGTGTGTGCGCGCGCGTGCGCGCGCTACCGATGGGGTTCCACGGGAAGGCCATAGGCTTGCTTGAAGTAAACGTCAAATACTGCATACGTTCCAGGACTAGCAATAAAATTGCAAGAGTTGGCAATGCTGCATGAGACTGAATTAACAAAACAATGCCATTAGTTATAACTCCATGCAAAGAAAATGAAGTTTTTTTTCTCACAGAGACTTGATAGTTCTGAAGGTAGAAAGCAGCTGAGTACAGGAATTAACTTTTTATCCTATATACCCAGAGAGAGGGAGAGGACTGTTTTACTCATTTACACAACGTTTGAATCAGATCGTTAGGTGGTGCAAATCAGCAGGATTCTGATTAGCTCCATGAAGTGACATCAATTTGCATCAGATTAGGATCTGGCCTAGTCTATGGAAGATGAAGAGAAATCCACAAGATACGAAAATTCAGAGTGGACTCCTTGCCCAGTACAGGAGTTTCCCCACTGACTTCAGCTGGGCCAGGCTATCACCCGTCAAGTCTAACATAGCTCCATAGGGTGAAATCCTGGTTATAACGAAGCCACTGTTTACTCAACAGGGCCAGAGAGAACCATAGCGGTTGTTCAGTTGGCTGTTGTACATAACACAGCGCGTATGACTTCCCGGAGCTAATTACTGTCTGAACTAGAGCATAGCCAATCTTGATTTAAAAATTGCTAGTGATATTGAATCCACCACATGCCTTGATAAGTTGTTCCAGTGATTAATTACCCTCACAGCTTTTAAAAAGTGCCCTTATTTTCAATCTGAATTTGTCTGGCCTCAAATTTCAGCCATTGGATCTCATCAAAGCTCCTTTCATTTTCACGACCTCCTCTGATACTTCCCCAGGATTCAGGACCGTTACCTGTGGCACCTTAAGTGAAAGCCATGCCTTTAGGCCATTAAAGCTTTGATCCTGCAATGGATCTACCCCCGAGCTGGAGAGAGACCAACCAATTAACTCCTATCTCATGACTGAACAGTTATCCGATGGTGACTTCTATTTGCTGTTGACATTAAATGGGATATAAGCATGCAACTGAGAAGTGAAAGGCCCCTTAAAGTGCTATCAGACATGGGTTTGCATGACACAGATTTCCTGTGAGAAAGCACTTAAAAGCAAATATAGAGTTTATGACATATCGACCGATTTAAACACGAATAACATACAATTATTGCAGTGGCTAATAATGCAAATTATCTGAGTCAGTCTCAGTGCAAAGCAGTAAATATAGCCCATTCCATGCAGACGTTCTTTTTTCCATTTAATGTTTTACACCCCTGACGAGATGTTTTCAGTATATTGCTTTATACCAGCATGGGGCACTCCCAGTGTTCTTGGATGTCATTATGAAGAACCCTAGACGTTACCAATTCTCTACTGTCTATCAGGGTAGCTTGAAAACTGCTTGGAGCAACAACAGCAAATGGCAACAGGGAGCCATATTAATTATTTGGAATGTGCCTCATAAGAGGAATCGACTGTTTTTATTACAGCATGAATATTACTTGAAACGGGAAGGTTATTCTAGCTGTTATCATAATCTATGTACCATTAACTTTCCTTGTTTAGAAAAAGAGATTAACAGCCCAGAAAATTGTTACAATAAATAGATGAATTATAACATGTTTTTATTATAAATAAAAGTTTCACAAAATAAGCAGTTACCTAGTGATCCATTGGAGAAAAATGAAGTCTTTAGCAACTAAAGAACATTGTAAGATGCCTGTTGGCTATTAAAGAGCTTTAATTCAGGTAACAGTGACTGTAATTTCTGCATGCTCAACTTTACATGTACTGTAGACAAATGTCAAGCCACTGTTTGTTGTATTTTATGCCATACTTTCACTGAGACCATGTCTACCCTACGTGGAAGATCGACTCTGCCATGGTTGATCTTCTGGGGTTTGATTTAGCATGTCTAGTGAAGAACCGCTAAATCAAACTCAGAGGGTGCGCCTGCTCCTCATGAGGAGTAAGGGAAGCAGATGGGAGCATTTGCTCTTGTCGACCTCCTGTTGCGTGGATGGTGATTTAAGATACATCGACTCCAGCTATTCAATTAATGTAGCTGGAGTTGTGTATCTTAAGTCAACCTTCCACTCTATTGTATACCAGGCCTAAAAGCTCTTGTAGGCAACAAATGTAAATATTGCTGGAAGCTAGAACTGCTGGAGTCAGATTAACAAGAGTGAACGATCTCCCTCCCCCTCAAGTTTGAAGCACAGAGAATCCGCAACGGAAACTGGATAAGAGGCCCCATAACCAAGCGCAATGCAAAATTCATTATGAACCTGCAATTAGGCTTTTCTAAACCAGTTCATATTGGATCCCAGGAGAAATGTGATGATGAGCAAGCATGTGGAACCATTCACTAAGCATGGCAATGGGAGATATTGTTAGATTTAAACATGCAATAATGTCTGTTTGGAGGAAGCAAAAACATTTTGATATGCATATTGACAGGACAAAAGTCCTCCGAAAGGTTCATCATCTTCATTCATTTCTATGTGCAAGAAAAATACATGATGAAGTAGAATGTGTTTGAACCTGTTGTTAGTCCTGTTTTGAGCGTGTGATGTGCGTGTCTAACAAAACCCCTTACAGATCTGAATGTGAAACAGGAAACACTGAAAGCCTTGATTTCTCCACAGGGCAGGCACACCACGGGCAGGTTTCCTACATCGCTCCACCAATCCATCTGGATTCGGACCCAGAGAGACCGCCTTCGAAGGGTGAGTCGGTGACATAGTCTGTGTCCCTGTGCACGGTCCCGTAGCCATAGGCATGAATGTGTCTTATTTGTATATGCAGAAGAGTCTCCAAGAAGAGAGTTATGGTATGCCAGCAAAGGGCACAGGGGCAAATTAATTCCATTGACTTAAATAGTGTTACACCTGCAATAGATTCGGCTTAGACCCTCCATGCCATTCATAGATTTGAGCTTTATCCCAAGGCCATTATTTCTCCTAAATAGCATATCGGTTGGAGTACCTCCCTCTCTGATCCTGCTGCACCGTTGATTTTGGTGGTGACTCTCTTCACTCTGATGCAGGCAGCGGTGGGAAAGGAATGGGAGGAGCTTGTGGAACTCCAACTATTCAAGGGTGGTGAGGCTGCACCATTAGTAAGAGTGGTTCCATTGCACAGCTTGCTTCGGAGAGTTCGCTCCCTATCCCCTTCTGTCCTGCAGAGTACAGTGTGGGTTTGGCTTTGACTTTGGGAAGCAGATTAGCCACTACAAGAGGTACTCTGATTGCTTACAGCGTTCTTAGATCTTTTCCATGCTTGTTTTACTCGGGCCTCGTGTCCTCAGTTATGACAGCTCGAAGATACCGAGTCAACCGTTTGTGGCTGCATTGTAGGAAGATCTACACATTAAAACCAAAGATGGACATGGAGCCATCTCTTGCTCTGCCCTGGGGATATTTATTTTAAAAGTAGGGTGGTACATTTGGGGTTGGAGGAGAGGAACATTTGGCCAGGGACTGGGAGCGAGTGATGGTGATCAATTTTTCAGAACTGTTGTAGGTGAAAGAAGAAACCAAGGACTCAGTAATTGCCACCTAGAAAATTGTTTAGGGACCCCTTTAAATAAATACATTTGAGCAGCTAAGAAATATATGGGAATGAATTCCCTTTTGGGCAGCTTATTCCACAGCTACCAACTGCGGTATGCCCAGCAGCTTTTTGGATTGATCAGTGCTTGAGACCAGGCATGGCCCGGGATGGACCTGGGGGTCTGATCCAGCATGGGAATGCCTGCCCTCCTCCTGCTCCATACCTATACGACGTGTGGCATTCCCCATGCGTGTTTCTCAGTGCACCATGTCATTATGCGGTCAAGTACACTGCCACGTGACAGCATGTGGCTAGGGCCTGTTCAGTTGCCTTAGCCCCTGCACTCATTAGCGTCCAGGGGTCTGCTAGGCATGTGAAGGGCAGGCTCAGCAGAAAGACACGATTGGCGGGGGAATGCTGTGACTCTGCAGCGTTCCTGCTATCCCGCTGGGCGTCTCGTTCGCACAGCAGATGGTTCTTGTGTGTTGGTGTGCAGCAGTGTTTTCTGTCCCCAGAACCTCACACTCTAAGACTGTGATTCTGCAACTAACGTTGCATGGAGGGGACCCCTGGGCCTGTGAGGAGCCCTGTAGTTAAGGGTGCCTGAGGGAGCTCTGTAAAGTCAGGGGGCAGATTCTGGTCTGGGTACGCCAGTGGATTGGTGTCTTAGTGTGAGTAGACCCATCAGTGCTCCTGGCGTGAGGAAGTAGATCTGAATTGACTTTCTATGGCTTCTATCACTTTACCCATCAATTGCCGCCCCCTCACCCATGTATCCGGAACTTGAGGAGTCTCTTTGTGCATGGGCACCGAAGCCTTCTCTGCTCCCCAAAGTTACCCTGACCTATGCAGCCTGAATCCATGCATACTGTGTGTGCAGCGCTGGCCCTATTGATGTCCATGGGATTTTTGCCATTCATATCATTGGGTGCTGATCGCCCCCGCTCCAAATGGAAAGCGTGCGCTGCCTTTCACTGTCAATGTGAGTGCCTGCTAATGCCGTGCAGCAGGAAAGGTCACGGCCAAGGGGCTGAGTCTGTATGGAAGCAGGTTCATCATTTTCACTGCCCGGCAAATGCAGTTGCATTCCCAACAACTGGGACAGGAGAGTCCGTGGCCCGATCTCCGTCTCTCGCCAAAGCTGATCTTTCTCATGAAAGAAAGTGGAGTGTGCTTCCAAAAAGGGGGGGCTGAGAATCCCAAGCCCCGAAAGCTTCATACCCCTGTCACCTCCCCAGCAGCATTGTCCTTTTGTCTGCAGTGTCTTTTCAGCTGTTTCCCCATTGCCTCCGAACAGTGGCTGTAGCCTTTCAGTGCTCTGAGTCTTTTTGGCAGCTGTGTGACCTGTCTGAAGAGGGGACTCCAGCTAGGCAGATGATGTCTCAGGTTGGGTGACTCTCGCTCCCAGCCTCTCAGAGCTGTGTCTGATGTTACCTAGCACCACACCACTTCAATAGGCACCATAGCTCTCTGCAGATCAAGGGGGACTCGGTTAGCAGCAGCCAGAGTTGGTGTTGTCGTGGGCTGAGGCATTGATCCAACTGCCCCAGGCTTATCAGCCCACTGCAACGGGCTTTCTGGCGGACATAGCTCATCCACAGGCTGGGTGCAGAGTGACACATCCATGTCTTGACGTGACGAAAGGGGGAAGTGGCCCGTACCCATCACATGGCGCCATCGTGTCTACCTGGCGTGGCCTGTTCTCAGCCCCAGCAAAACCAGTTTTCCAACCATCTTTGCCCAAAGGGCAATAGTACATTATTTACTTGTGTGACACTCCTTCTGTAACTGCCCAGTAACTCTGGCTGCAGAGGTGATTAATGTTGCTGGGATTTGTTGGGGGGCGGGTTATCCCTCATGGTGGGCCCCCCCTGTTATCGGGAGGGAGCTCAGAAATCCAGGGGACATGCGCACACTAGGAAACGAGGCAGAGGAGAGAGTCTCATCCCCCCCAAGCAGAAGAGGCTAGTATTCTAGTGTTCTGCCCCCAATCACGCCCGTTGGAATTCTCCTGAGTCCTCTTCTGCACACTTCCCCAGGAATTCGGTCTGACTCCAGTCTTGTCACTCCAGTTCCTTTATTTGTCAGAGACCAAAGCTACAGTGAGTTGGGCAGATTCAACCATAGGGGGAGCGGATACAGAGCATAACACTCAGCCAAAAGTGCACAGCAAATCTCTTCCTTTATGCACAGCAAGGGAAGCTTAGGTTGGACGTTAGGGAAAATGTCCTGTCAGGGCGGTTAAACTCTGGAATAAATTGCCTAGGGAGGCTGTGGAATCGCCAGCACTGGAGATGTTTAAGAGCAGGGTGGATAGACATCTGTCGAGGTGATCCAGACGGTGCTTGGTCCTGCCGGGAGGGCAGGGGATGGACTTGATGACCTCCTGAGGTCCCTTCCAGGTCTAGTGTTCTATGAGTCCATGTACACATCACATTGTATGCACTGTACATTGCATCACATGCTTTGGGGTTGGCTTGGAGCCTATGTAGGAACCAGTGTGCACGCAGCATGCTCTGTCCGCACACTGTCCATGGACGGCTTATTCTTTACCCCATCTTATAGTCTAGGGAAGTTAAAATTCCTTTATTCAAGTAAACATGTAACTGCTAAACATTTCAGTGGTTACACGTTTTCACGCAGGATGGTGGGGGATGGGGGGGGCGCATGTAACCATGCGCATTAACTGATGAGCCAAGGCTGGCACTTTCACATCCCTACTATATTCCAGGCTTATCTTATTCCCTGTTTTCTTATTCCTGGTTCTCTGGGGCTTCTCCCTTCTCTTCCCTAGTGCAGACGTTCTCTTCCCAGCCTGCTCATCCATTTACCTCAGGACTTCATTAACCCCAAGGTAGAGGTAGCCATTGTGTTGAACTGCAGCAGAAAGCGCATGGCAGTCCACCTCGCAGTTTGAAATGGAATCACACTAAAACTGAGCAAAGCTGGGTAGCAACAGTCAAAGCCTCCCGGTTTTGCATCTGTGTGCAAACATAAATGGTACATTTTGAATGCTGTTGCTGCCAAGGTTATAGTCACGTTCAGCTGGCAGATTCATAGGTAACTGTCTTCTTTTGTATTTTGTTTTTTATTTTATCACTGGTGATATTTACCCATGTCATTGATGTTGCAATGCATTTTTCCAACCCTTCACACTACTGAATAGAGTGTAAACTCCCGTAGTTTACTAGCACATTAGTGTCACCATACATTACAAGGAAATTGCTGAGAGTCGCCACTCGGTATACTATAGAAACATAGTAATGGTGCCGTAAATCATTTAATACAAATGAAGCCCTAGATCAGCATCCACTTTACAACTACTTCTCCTTCCTCACCCTCCATTAATTAAAAAAATATGGTTTTAAATTTGTATAATCAATGAAGCACCCATAACCATTATTTTTACACCTACCTTTAGTACAGCAATCAGGACTATGTTAATATGGTCGTTTATATTTATTCATATGCAAATTAATTCCTGAGACCTAGGATGGCTGGAAATAAGTCCACTGCTCTATTGGTTCAGATGTAGTGTCCCAGCAATCATAGCTTTGTCTTATTCTTTATGCATGGTTGGGAACACTTTATCTATTTGGATTGAAGACTCACACATACGGCTAAGGGGAGCTCCCTTTACCCTTTGGAGTTTTAGTTCTCGATCGACGGTTATTAGCCTTTTCTAGTTAAGATGCCTCATTCATTCGCTCAGCTAGTTCTTTCTTCCTGAGCATTAAGTCTTAATCGCTAATTTGTGACATGAAACCTTTTCTGCATCCCCTGGCGGGGCTCTCGTGAGCTAAGGATTATAGCCTGCCTTACCAAAAGGGGTTGCTTGTTTCAGGTGATGGTAAACAAGTTCAGAGATAAGTGGGACTCTAATGTCTAATATTAGGGAAGTTTTTCAGAATAAATGTCTAAAGCAATAACTGAAATGTAGCGTTTGGACTAAAAATCCACCAGCTATTTATAAAGCTTTATGGGAGCAAATTTCACTTCCTCTTTGGAATCATCTTAAGCATAAAATGCACCTCTGGCTTTAGAGCTAGGCAGACAAAGGCAACCTATGTTGCTGTGTTGCACTCTGCAAAATGTTCCTTCGGGTAGAGCCTCTGAGGGGATGGGTGACTCAGGGGATGGGTGAAGCTGAGCTGAAATGGTTTCAAAACATATTAATGCACATGACACGGATTGAAGAGCCCCGGTTTTACAAAGAATAATAGGTGAGTTAAACAGAGGGGACGTCAGATTTCTCCAGGCAGCTGTCCGGTTTACACCTCCAATCAGATTCTTCGTCTCTTTTTTTAGCTTTAATCTGTTTCTCCAGCAGTGGAAGATATACTGGAGCATATAGCTCTGTGGAGCATGGGGGGAGGACGAACCAAGGTTCAAATGATGACCTTGAATGCAGGCTCTGTGAGCTGTTCTTTTTGTTTCTCTCTGGGTCCCTTCCTTTACCTTTCCTCCTGCCTCCTTTTAGTTAGCTATGGCCACAGACTGCTGACTGCCTCCTCTTCCCTATGTTATTTTCCTGGGCATAGGGGTCAGGTGAAGGCCTAACCATTCCTATTCCACTATATCATCATCTCCTAGCAATTCGGCAGGGTCCTTGGCGACAGCTTGCAAGGCCGCATGGAATCCAGTGAGGTTCAGTAACTCGGGGGGTTTCAAACTTCTTTTTCTCATGACCCAGTTGAAGAAAATCGTTGCTGCCGCGACCCAACATAATGTGATTAGAGCATGGGATGTGGGGGGGCGGGGACTGAGTGTGAGAGCTTTGGAGTGCAGGAGGGGGCTCGGGCTTTGGGCGGGGTCAGGGCTGGGGCAGGAGGAGTTTACCTCGAGAGGCTCCCGTTCAGTGGTGCAGCAAGGGGGCTAAAACAGCTTCCTGCCTCTACTGGCAACACAGACCATGCTGTGCCCCAGAAGCAGCCAGCAGCCGGTTCCCAGCCAGTGGGAGTGCAGAGCTAGTGATCGGGACGGAGCAGTGCGTGGGACCTTGTATGCTCTGCCACCCCCCCCCCCCCCCCCACCTAGGAACAGGGCCTGCTGCCGGCCGCTTCTGGGGCACAGCACAGACTACACTGCTAGGACAAGCAGGGAGCTGCCTTAGCACCCCCACTGCTCACCTGATCCCCTTGCAGCAAGAGACCCAGCGCCCAACATCCCAGCGCTGGGTTGCAACCGGCAGTTTGAAAGCCACTGCACTAAGGTGTATGCAGGGAGGCTGAGTTGGGCCCGTACCGGGACGTTTTGTTTTATTTTAAAAAATAAGCCTTGCAAATGAATATTACTAGTGACTTGGACTTGATAAACAAATATCTAGGAAGCTTTTCAGGAGGCCTGCAGTGTTGCTGTGTGTTTTAATGAGTGCAGTCCAGTAACTACCCATCATCACAAACGGTTAGCTGCGTGCCTTTCTCGCTCTCGTTTTTAATGTTGTTGAACTGTTGCACTCACTTCCTTCGAATGTGTGTTTCCGTTTGAGAGGGGCACCGCAGGGCATTGCTGTTTATTTAGAAGATAACAGCGTTCTCTCCAGCAGAAAGCATGAGCATTTTTTTCGAGCAGGCACGCTGAATCCTGCATGCAGATGTGGAAAGAGGTGTAACCCTCTATTTACACTGGACCATTTTGATGGAACTAAGAAAAAAAATCATTTTGTTTTGTGATTTTTTTTTCTGCGTTTAAACAGAAGCTTTTTCCTGGTGTCTTCTCTGCTTAAAAAGAGGCTTTTGTATTTATGTATACCAATTCATCTTCTCATTGTAAGGGAGTTCTCCCTCGGAGATTAGCACGTGGTCTAATTTTAAGCGCCCTCAAAATTGTATTCTTTGCCTTGAGCTATAATATTATGTGATAAGCTTAAAGCACACATGGGCTTCTACCCCAGAGGTTTTCTTCAACAGAGCGCTTCGTGTTACACTTTATTGAGCTCTGACATCATCGGTGGAACTTTGCATTCTCCCACCTGACACGGGCAACAGCTGGACGGCACACACTCAAGCAGCACTAATCCGAAGTGAATGTCCTATTAAAAACTCATACAAACAAAAATCTCTTCGTGGATCCACTGTGGAAGAAGTCTGCCTGACAATAGGAGCCTCTTCTCAAACAACCCTATCACCACCACTGCCCCCTTCCCCCGACTAATTATTTTTGGCCAAACTTACTTCTGAAATAGGGATAGGGCAAATAACTGTTTTAAATGAGCAGATGGGGGAGGCAGAAGACAAGCTGTTAAATTAATAAACATGTGTGGTACTTCATTAGGAAAGGAGCCCGTTTTGGCTTTTTTTCCAAATGATTTGTATGGCCTATCATCACTGCACCTGGTGCTGGGACAGTAAATGGGCACTTAATAACCCAACATTGTGCAAACTCCTTCAATTATAACTTCATTATGTCAAAGATAATCGTCTATAACTAGATGTCAAATCCATAATTTATGTCCCGCTCCCTTGTGGAATAGTGGCCATTGGAATGAATGGCCCTATTAATGGAAAGGAGCTTTTACCGTAACTTTCCCCTCCTGGTACCTGGTCCACTTTGACATCTGGTATTAATTCTGAACTGAGTCCATGCTGCAGAAAGGGCCTGCTGTATTCATATTTGTGCAATCAAAGAAGAGGACACATAAATCATACATGAGATCAAATTTCAGGCTTGACGATTTCCACGGTACACATCTGTTCTCAAAGGATCAGCACAGGTCTGTGGTAGTTTCATGGAGAGGCATACATGGCTCTCCTTTGTACCCCCTTTGGAGACCTTGAAAAGGTTCCCGGCTTAGACTATTAGCCACCACTTCATTGGGGAGGGTTCTGCTGTGATGCAAGCAGAACTTAAGCTACTGGAAAGACTGGCTCTGTCATCGGACACGTTTTACTTCGGTTATGTTAGATGACACCTATTGGTAGAGGTGCCCAGTGACACGGGTGTTGACGTACGTTGTCAACACTGGAACAAAGAAGGGCTTTTTGTTGTTTGTTTAAAAGATCCCCTTGAATGTCTGCACAAGCACAGTTGGTAGGCGTGTAAGGGCCTGCTTTGGGCAGCCTGGCTTGTGTTCAGTATTAGGTATGCTCGTGAGGGGGTAGCGCCATTGGGTTCCTTCCTGACCGCTCTCACAAGGGCCTGCATTCCTGCAGCACTGTTAGCGCCCTCATGGCCAAGATGGAGTCTGCTTGGCAGGCAGCTCCGGCCAAGAGAAGGCGTGCGCAGGACTGCAGCAGGGAAAGGCCCTGCCACCCCCAGGGCCCCTGTTCTACCCTGTCACCCCGGGTGAACACACACATCTGACTAGTACAGGGAATGCAGGAGTCCTGGGTGCTCCTGGTCATCTTTGGCACCAGTAAATATTCCCCAACAAACCCCTGTGGTGTCATTTTCTGCCCCACAGAGCCTCACAATCCCTCCGGCTTGTCCTTCCCGGGAGATCCCTCTCTGGCCCAGTGCTCTTCCTGTTCCGGGCTGCCCTCCCAGGCTTAGGGCAGGCTCTCTGCTGCTTCCCTCTGGGAGCCCCAGACGCACACCCCGTCTTCCTCTCGCTCGGGAAAAGGGCTGGGCTTCACCCCGCTGGCTTTGCTCAAGACTTCCTTTGGCAACGTGCTCTTGGCAGCGAAAGGGAGTCTTGCCCGAGGGTGTCTGGAGCAAAGGCGGCAGGATTAGGGCCTTTGGGGAGCACCGCCTATGGGAGGAGAAAGGAGCTCAGAGATGAGAGTAGAGAAAAGAAAGGGCAGAGTCACTCATTCCTCGCTTCGATCCTCATCCCTCCTCTGCTGCTGCTCTTTCCACGGCGCCAGCCTCTGTTCAGTCCTTCCGTCACCGAACTCACTCACCCATGTGGAAAGCAAGGGGCTGGGTCCATGCAGAGCAAAGCTGGCTGCTTTTTGGTATCTTCGGAGAAAAGGGAAAGAACCCATTTCCATGCGCTATCTCTTTGTATTGTTCTTTGTATGCCATCGACGCCCCGTAAACATTTCGCCGTGACACGGAACCTCATTAACAGACCCTTTGGGCCAGTACCTAGCAGTCACAAATATGTTAACAACGCATTGGCCAGTATTTCTTGGGCTAGCCATTGATTCCGGCTGGCTTTCGTTAATGTAGGATCCTCCTCTGTTGACTGCTTTATACAGCTGCTTTATCCTCAGTCGCAGTGAAGGCCATGTGCTGTCTTGGGCATGGACAAACGGAGCGATCATAGTGTGTGTGTGTGTGTGTGTGAAAGTGTAGATTTTTTTTAAAGCAGAATCTAGACAGTTTGGGGGTTAGAACGTCAGTGGCAGAGTGGAGCCAGATGTGCATTTCTGGGCAGAAGAGTGCGACAATGGAACCTCAGGGTTGTGGGCACCTCGGGGACGCAGATTGTCCATGACTCTGAACAAAGTGCAGTTGGAGCTCCAGATCCAGCAGCTGACGCTCCAGGCCACGCTTCAGCCACAGCTGACCTCGGGTGTCACTAATTGCAATCTCGCCTCCCCCCCCCCCGCCCAAGGCAGGGATGTGTGCGACTGTATGTCTGGGGAAGGAGGGGAGTGGGCCGTAGGGGTGAAAGCTGGGCAGGCCCTAGTCCTGTCCCAATGGCTCTGGCTGCTTTGGGTTGGCAGCCCCAGCATCTTCACCTCCTGCAGAATTGTAAGTGACGGCAACACAGGCAGCAGCTCAGATGCGCCTCCCCTTAAAACGCAACACAGGCACGGTACAATGTTTACTTAGGCGGAGGTGGAGGGGCCTCGCCTGCTGCATGATCGGTTGCTTCTAGTTTCACAAGGAGTCTGGTTGACCAGTTAGTCGGTAATGCTGGCGTTCATTTCTTTAAGGTTCTGCTGTGCGGAGAACAGCAACTCTTCTTGTTCAAGGCTCGTTTAATATCTAGCAGTTGTTTGAAATGAATGGAGATGCCTATCTCCTAGAGCTGGAAGGGACCTTGAAAAGTCATTGAGTCTGGTCCCCTGCCTTCACAGCAGGACCAAGCACCGTCCCTGACAGATTTAACCCCAGATCCCTAAATGGCATCGTCAGAGATTGAACTCTCAACCCTAGGTTTAGCAGGCCAATGCTCAAAGCACTGACTATCCCTCCCCTTGTAGCTTAACTTATAAGAGAGAAGAAATCCGGGTTTACTTTTATTTATATATATTAAGATGACTAAAATTACTCTTGCCCTTATACCATTACGGCATAAAGAAGTATAAACAGATTTCTTATTCCGTTCTTGCACCTGGATGAGATTTGATGGATGAAAGACATGTAGCGTGAACAAGGATTGCAATGTATGCTAACTGTTAACATGCCTTGCAACGTCAGCTAACTTTTTTCAAGAGTTAATGAACATGTTTCCCACGGTCTCTGTGAAAGGATTGAGATGAATGATGTATTTAATGCCTCCTGGATCTTTGATTAATCATTCAGAATCCATCATGTGCATCTTCGGTTAGGAGAACGACTGTGGGTCTTTCTGTTTTGGGTGTCTCCTCCAGGGTGGAGGGGAGGGGGATCGTTTGTACCTTTCCTCAGTCGCAGCAGTAATGGTGTGACTTAGGCAACAAGAAAAACCTGCTGGGAAGTTCATTTTGGAAACTACAGGTTGAAGCTCTATTAGCTGGGACTCTCTGGTACAGTAACATGCATGGTCTGGCACGGGTGTTGCAGGACCAGAGAGTCCCAGTGGAGAATGGGGAATCAACCACAGTGGGGAGCTAGCCTCCACCTGGTAGCAAAGCCAGGGCTGGGAGGGACTGGTGGCAGTGAGGGTGGCAGTGAAGACCTCCCCTGGTCCAGGAAAATCCTCATCAGGGACCAGTCAGGCCCCAAGAGTGCCAGACCAGAGAGAGCCAACCGGTAACACAGGCCACTTGCTAGTGAATAGATCTTCCCCTAAAAACGGGTTTTATGTTGTGTTTGTGCAGTGCCTAGCACAGGGGAAGCCTGTCCATACCTCAGCTAATTGCATTGGAGTCCAAGATACATTTGGCCCAGTAGCCTTAATGAACTAATGACTCCCTAGTATAAATAGTAGCAAAATCAGTGAATAAAGACTCAGAATTGTCATGTGCCGAGGTCAGGCCAGCGGGGCCACCGGTTAGTGAGTATCAAGCCTCATTGACAAGATGTCAAAGATGTTAATAAAGTACAGTGGCCCTCATTAACCCAGTCCATCTGTCTTTCCGTGCTCCGTCCCATTTCGATGTCTCTTAATGGCTGATCATCTGGTTTAATGTGTTCTAATTGGAGCTCATCAGCTTTAGCCATGATGTGATCACACACCGAAGAGTTATGCAAATCAACTTCCCAGGTGCCTTTGCAAGAAAACGTCTTAAGCGCAAGTGTCTGGTGCCTGCTGTCATCTGCTGCTCTGCTGCATCGAGACAGAAAACGCGCTCGTTAGGTGGCTTCTCCAGGAGCCTTCCCATGTGATTTCACTTTTCAACTGTGAGCAAACAGAGCTTTAAAGCCAGGCAGCTGGTGTTTGTCTTGAATCAAATCAAAATGTGATTTCAGAGGAGAGATTCACTTGGGCACCGGGTAGGCTGCTGCCTCTGAAATGTTCCCTCTTCGAGCTGAGGCTGTTGGGGTTTTCACTCCTCTCTTCATCTCTTGTTGAGCAGAGGGAAATGCGAGTAGTTTGGAAGAATAGGTGCAGGGGCAGAGTGCCTTGTGGGAGGAGGGGGCCTAACGGCCGTAGGCTCTTTGAAAACCTGCACCCATATTAAATGTGTATTCAGTGAGGACAAACAGGTTGATCGTCATAATGAAATCTTGGTCATGGCTCCATAGTTAAAACAGCTACCTGCTTCCTGCCACAAACCAAGATGTGGGGTGTCATGCCTAATGGTTGGAGCAGTGGAGGCCAGAGTAACGGTCAGAGCAGTGGGCAGGTAGGCCTACAGGTCCGATCCAGAGCCAGGAACCCAGAGTTAGCACCAAGGGCCAAAACTGGAGTCAGGAACCGATACAGGGATCGGGATTGACAAGACGGGCACAGGAGCAATGCCAGCTATAGGCGTAAGTGATGAACATCAATGGGGGTAATGTTCTGCTGAACGCAGTATGTAGGTAGGTTCTTCCATCCAGTAGGTGGCCTGGCCCATCAGGCAATTCTTCTGCAAGCCAGCTGTGAGTCTGGGAGGTGGCGCTAATTAGTCACGGGCTTGGCTGCCAAGGCTGATTCCTGATAGTTCCAGTCTATGTGCCTCTTGTCATTTTGGCCAGGGCCATTGATTTGGCTTGATAAGGATTATATTTACTCAGAAGACACTGGAGATTCTCTAGCTCAGAGATGTCTTATGAGACCTTCAGAGTAGCCATGTAGTTGTATGGCCTGGAAAACCAGTGGGAAGGCTGTATTTGAAGAAGCAGGGATGTTGCTTGACATGGCTGCTGGCTGTTGAAGGTAAGGGTGATGATTCTGTGTGTGTAGTTGTGTCGGAGTGCGCGTTTTAGTTGCGGAGTTCCTGGGGGTACGACGAAATAATGGGAGGAAGTTCTGCACGGAGAACTCATTGGAGTAACCCAACGTACGAGGCTCTGTGGGGTAAGGAGTGTGGAGAACTGAGGGGGCAGTTCTGTCTACGGGCTCTGTGCAGTGTTGCTACAGCTGCAGAATGAACCAAAATCCCGAACTGGGGGGGGGGGGGGGGTGAGTTTTGGTCAGACTCTACTGTGTGATCATTGGCAGTTGAGTGGGGTTGGGATTCTTCTGCTTTATAGAGAGCATTCTGCTGTCTGGTGCATAGTTGTGGCAGAGGGAGAACATAAGGGTCTCTCTACAGCTGGCTGCTAATGGAGACCCCGATCTTTCTCCAGGGGTACAGCCATGGGTAACAGAGTTTATACACGGATACAGGCAAACATAGCCTATGAACGGAACAGACTGGTTCCCCTAGAGGAGGGGAGAACGAGAAAATAGTGAGTGTTTCTCTTATCAAAATATGCTTGAGAGATTTATAGACTAAGGGTACCGGAGTCTCAAAAATACATGATCCCAGACTGATTGTGGTGTTTGCTTCTTTGTACCAAGGGATCCCTGGTAGGGTGGCACCCAGTTTTTATGGAGAAAAATGGTCAAACTGTGTCCTTATGGAGAGTAGCAGGTTCATACCTGGGGTTTGCAATCAGAATTCCATCGTGTGTATGTGTGTGTGTGTGGTATCAATGTGCATTATAGACATGCTTATAAATCAAATAAATAAGGAAGGATGTTGGCATTCTCCCTGATGGAATATTCATACGTGTGTGTGTGTGTGTGTATGTGTATGCACATGTATGTACACACACACACACACACACACACAGCAACAGACATGTGGCAGAACACTAGCATAACTGAGTAAATAATACGGTGGCATTTTAGGAATACCTGAGAATGAGCATTATCAGGTCATTTGAAAATACGTATGTTTTGATTTGAGAATAAAACACACATGTAGTTTCTAAGTTCATGAGAGCCTCTTGCAGCAATTCCTACCTATCACTGAAGTGTAGCAAGTGCATTTATATTTTATGGTTCTTTTCTAACAACCTCTATGATTATGGATTTCCAGACTCCATGACAGTTGCTAAGGAAAAGGGATATTTTGCTAATATGGTGTCACAATGACTGTGTAATCTGGATTCTGTTGCACAGGACAAGTTTAAGGGGAAAAAGGGGGTTAAGTTAATGCACCTTTTTGATGGGTGACTTGATCACTTGCAGTTTACTTTTTAAGTGAGGAAGCAAACTTGAAATCAAGGAGCCATACCAAAAATGAAAGTGAGAAAACAGAACTATTTAAAGACTGTGTTGACACCACTTTAAATGTACTGAACAGTAGGAATCTAGGATTGGCTTTGCAAAGAAGAAATCTGGCAGTAGCAAACAACAAGCACTTAGCAAAGATTGTAGGTAAAGAATTTGTCTCTCATTAAGCATTGTCTTAAATAGCTGTTTTGAGCATATAAACAACACGTTGGTCTTCAGTGGTGCTGTTTCTTGACCATTTCAAATGATACCCACAAAGTGTTTCTAAGTGTTCACGGAATCATTTAACATTACGGTGAGAACAGTTAACAAGTTACAACAAAATAATCTGCTAACAGAGTAAAATTCCAATGCATTCATGTAATTACACAGAAAAAAAAGAACACGCAACATAATGGTTTCCACGGCAGATGATGTAAGTAAGATACACATGCGGTGTCAATGCGCATTATAGGCATGTTTATAAATCAAATAAATAAGGAAGGATGTTGGCATTCTCCCTGAAGGAATATTCTAAAATGTGTCTTCAGTTTCAGAACTGTCTTTGCATCAAACAGCTAGGAGAAAGGGTTCAGCTGTTAGAAAGGCTGGACTGCAGTTTCACTTTAAAACTTAGTGTATCCCTTATTGCTGTGTGTTTGCTGTAGAGCTGACTGGGTTGTGATCCTATCGGTGTCCCGGGTAAACTAGCAGGGGCTGTCATGACATGGCATCTGGAATGTCCCAGAATCACCGGGCTTGGGCAGATATTAAAATCTGTCGTACTGAAACAAGGCTTTTTTCTCCCAAGAGTAAACTTCGCAGCGCCTTAGTGCGCTGCCCTAACAGTAATGGGTAAGGAGACAGTTCTCGGTAGCCTGCCGTGCACGTGTGGCCTCTGCCCTGAGTGTGCCCCCTCTCATGTGGACAAAAACCATTCAGCATGAGATGGAAGAAAAGCGGCAGTTGGCAACTGGATGGGGGCGTACGCACTGGGAGGCCAAGTGAAAGAAAGGGCCAGAGCCCTGCACAAATACGAACTCGATACCCACAGCTTCAGCTGCATCAGCAGCCAATGGGCAGATGTCCACATCTACGTGTGGGGGTGCCCATGGATGTAAATCTGCAGGGTTCTAGATCCAAAGCTTGTACACCCGTCCCTCCAGAAGGCGCCGGGGATAGCCCCACTTGCGGATGCAGACCCCGCCCTGCCGGAAATGCAGTGCACAGCCGGGGGTTTGCAGGGTGCTGGAAATGGGTGCGAAGGAGGGGTTGAGAAAGGGAGAAGGGAATTTCGTGATGCACAGGAAAGGGGCTGAGCTGGGGGGGAAATAGAGGTGTGACTGGAACAGTGTAGAGAAGAGCAAGGAAGCCCCTGAGCAGGGTTCTCAGCTGCCTTTTTTCTGAGCCTGGCTGGCTGAGCCAGTCTCTTGTTAGATGGAGAAAAAGGTGGAGAATAAAAATGAGGAGAGAAATGTTTGGTGGAAACGAACATGCAAAGAAACCTCGGTCTCCCATCTCAGGAGCAGTGGTAGATACTGCTAGAGGAACGTCAATGTCTTCTGGTTTCTGTTCCCTGTCTGAACCCATCAGGAGAGAGGTCCGGTGGTTGTATTGGTAAATCCCCATCTACCAGTATGTACTGGTGCGGTCGGGGTGATGACAGTTGTGATAGTGGAACTATCGGTCCTGTTTGCTAGGGAATGTTTCACAGAAGAGAAATGTCCGATCTGTGTAGCAGAGGTGGCTTCCCCCAAGTTCCTCACTCTCAGCCAGTCTCCACGGGGCTATAAACGGCACCTTCCCTTCCCTTTTCAGCAGATTTTATTTTTTGCGTTAATAATTTGGCAACCTCCAACCCAGCAGATTTTTGCAGACTCCTAGCCCCAGCAGCCCTGGTTTCCCAGACAGACTCGGTGGTCGCACAGATGTGTTCTGATTTGACTTAGTTTAAACCTGCTCCTAATCCATTCACGTTAAAACTGAAATCAAATCTGGTTTAAACTGACATAAAATGCTCCACGGCAATGGAGCAACACCTTCATGGTTTAAGTCACACCTTAAGTTAAACGGGCACAACTCTTTCTGGAGGCAAGTTTACCTCACCCCTCAAGTCCGTTGTCTGGGTGGGTTTGTAAATATAATCGATCAAATCGAAATGCCTCTCTTCTCTCCATTAACCCACCTTTCATCAGTGTTCCCTCTATTGTTGTCCATCTATGTGTGGAATAAATTATGTGCACCGAGGCATGTGTGGATGTGCACCACCAATATAAACACATGTGGATGGCTGTGGGCACTCTGCTAATCATCTGGGTAGCACCCGAATCTCTACTAAGTGGCTACCCAATGCACAGCTTACAGGGAACACTGCTTTGCATGATGGAGGGTTTCAATCCAGGGAAGATGTCAACACTACACTCAACAACTAATAAGGATCCCCAAAGCAGAACAGAATACTCATTGTCCTCCTGAGCAAAATCCATTGATCTATAATGGGCCGATTTAACCTCCTTCCCACCCTTCTTTGGCAAGGCAGACCTGGGTGACTCAAAAGACCAGTTCTACTGTGATGTGCCAAGTACAGACTCATGTTTGGGGCACTCATTGGCAGTCATCTACTGACAGTTTTACAAAGCATATCTCTATGGGGCTAAGTTCCATTCTTATCTTCAGAACACATCACTGCTCTTCATGTGGCTGGAGACCTGCAGTCTGGTGTGGATGCCCCAGCGACTAGTGTCAGGGCCTATCCCAGAGAGAGTCTGCAATCATTTGGTAATTAACGCCGTCTCCCTGGGGAGAAATCTATGAAATGGCATACCCCCCAAATCCCATTTACATCTGCTTTGCTTTGTGCAATGGAGGGCTCCAAATTCGAAAAGTTTAAAATGGACAAGTGAGTGAAACACAACAAAATATCCCTGTTTGGGTTAGAAGATATAACTTCTCCCAAGTATATGAAAACAAATAATGTGGATTTAAATAGTCTATAAGCAGGACATTTAGAGGTGATTCAATGCAGGTGTCTTGCACATTCATTTACTTGATTTTATTCCTTTTTATTTTATTTGTCCTGTTTTTAATGAGATTTTTAATCAAACTTCTGTTTTGTTCGTACATTAATTCCTTTTCTGGTTTACATATTTTGCGTGTTTTTTGAATAAATGGGCACATGGCTGAAGGGCAGTAGGTGTTGAGCATAATTTTGTAGGTGAATTCTTGATTTTGAATTAAGGTTCAAATGTTAATACAGTTTGACCTCAGACTTCTACTTCACTTGCTTTTACATATGGAACAACACATTTGCTGATAGGGAGACATTTCCTCTGGGAAATCATGCTGTGCTAGTTGTAATATGCAGTACTAATGACACATTTAATATTTGAAGTCATTCATCATTTTTATTTGATGTTTTATTTTACTTTTGAAGTCATTAAGGACAGCTGCTACTCACTACTCGATGAGACATTATCTTGTTTTCTAGATCCAGTGTCTGCTCTTAAACAACTTGACACTTTGCTACAGATAATATTAAGAAATAATGAAAAAAAAATAATGAAAAAATGCCATAAAGTGAAACTTGAAAAGAAAATTTTGGAATTTCAAAAATGAAAATGTTCTCCAATGAGGGTTTTTTTTTTCATTTTGATATATTTTTCTCCACCAGAAAATCCATTGTAATTTACACTCTTTAAAAAAAATGCTTTTATTTCAACAGAGATGACATTGTTTTGGGGGGAAATAAAAGTAGTGAAAAATTTCCAGCTTGCTCCAGTACACAGTTATCTCTAGGTCGCTCATCAGTATCCAATGCCGGACGGTATTAGGTGACTGAAAGTCATGATGCTCTTCAGAGGCACATGTGAAATACGTTGGTTACAGGCCTCTAGTGACATGGAAGTGTTTGCATCACAAAACTGTTCTCACAGTCAATGTTGAGTGTCATCATTCAGTATCTACATTTCAATTGTATGGCCTCCCATTCTCAGTCTGGTTAGACTGAGTCAATAGACATGGTGTTTTACTGCAGTGTAGATACTTCCCGTGGGTCCTAAAATTTGAATGGCTCCTAGTTAAAACAAGTCGCTTTAAAGTGGGTTTGAGAGACGGCAGTTTAAAGGTGTGAACGCAAACTTTCTCCATTCATGCAGTACTTGTGCTGGGAATGAAAAGCCTCATGGCTCAATCATGCAAATCCATCCCCTTTCAGAAACACTTAATGATCAAAACTATGAAAATGCAAGTAAAATGCCAGCTCTAGGGAATGTGCAAAAACCAGTTTAGTTTTCCTCTTGATTGGAAACTGAGTTATTGTTATAGTTAAATACATGGTTATGCCCACTTCATCTTCAATTATGTCTTGGAAAATATGTTGGCTCCCTATGCTAAACTATCTCTTTCGTCTGGTATTTAGTTGTGAGACTGAATATTTTTCCTACCCTGAAGAAGAATATCTTTGTTTCAAAAGCTTGGCTCTGTCAGCACCAGAAGTTAGACCAGTAAAAGATATTACTTCCCCCAATTTCTCGTTCGAAATCCTGGGGCAAACACACCTGCACCAACGCTGCAAACAGGAATACAAGAATAGTCATCACTAATGTCAATTTCCTTGTGAACTAGTCAGCAGTTTATTAAAGAGGGGACATTTCTCTACAGTGTTGTCAAGAGAACTCTCTTGGATGTGCAGTTTGCCCTTACGACTAGGTGAGAGTGGACATAATTAGCGGTGAGTGGGAGCATATAGCTTGTCAGTCAGCCAACGGCATGACAGAATGCCAAAGAAATTATAAGTAACATCACACACCCTCATTTGTAGTGCTGGTATGAATTAAGACTGTTCAGGTTTCTCAACACCACCCATCAAACCATTTGCAGATACTTTTGTGTTAGGTCTCGTGTTGAAAACAAAAGAAAAAATGGCACAAGCTAAAGGCTGTTCTTTGTCATGTTGAGACTAGATTTTATTATTTTGTTTTGTTGGTCTGGGTATATGATTAGTCATTTCATGCTGTCATGAGTACATCCAAGTTCCTTGGTAAGTGATTTTCAATTATGGCACCCTATAACCTTCTGGTTATTTATTTGGCATACTTACTCTAGGTAATGGGAAATGTTCTTATTGAAACTTTACAAGCTCCGGGAATGGGGGGGATCTAATCATCTTGCCTGGCCTCTTGTTGCTGACACAGCACAATCAGTTGAGTAGGCGGCCGTTTCTAAAACAGAGACGATTTGTAGAAAGGCATGCTCTGTTTTGCACACATTACAGTGAAATAGGACCTGTAATGCCTTTGTTGTATTTATTGGGCAGCGTCGCCATTTCTCCACACACAGGAATGAGATTGGGGTTTTTGCACCACCTGTTGGGGTGTATTCTCACAGAAAAATGGCAGTTTGGTCCATCCGGAATGGAGAAGAGTGACTCGGTGCTCACGCCCCCACACGCGTCTTACATGGAGTCCCCTCTTACGTGCTGGGGAGCACCCCTTCAGGGGTGAAGTCAATGGGAGCTGACCCTGAGTTTGAGAGAAGTCATTGTGCAGGGTGAGGCAGATGCATAAGCCATTCCCTGTCTGATCTTTATTGTTCTAGGGTTAGTGGCCCTATTGTGATCAGGGCCCCGTTGTGCTAGACACGCACGTGCACACACAAGCTCATGCTCTCACTCTGAAGAACCTACTGTCTGTATCCAGCTCTTCTTTCTTGTCTAGATTGCAAGCTCCCTGGGGCAGACTTCATCTTTTTTGGTGTGTGTTTGCATGGTGCCTAGCAAAATAGGTTCTGGGCCCAGGGCTAAGGCTCGTCAGCACTACGTTAATAGAATGAGCCATAATAGTCATAGAATACTAGGACAGGAAGAGAACTCGAGAGGTCATCGAGTCCAGTCCCCTGCCTTCATGGTAGGTCCCAGTACTGTCTAGACCATCCCTAATAGACATTTATCTAACCTGCTCTTAAATATCTCCAGAGATGGAGATTCCACCACCTCCCTGGGCAATGTATTCCAGTGTTTGACCACCCTGACAGGTAGGAACTTTTTCCTAATGTCCGACCTAAACCTCCCTTGCTGCAGTTTAAGCCCATTGCTTCTTGTTCTATCCTCAGAGGCCAGGAAGAACAATTTTCCTCCCTCCTCCTTGTGATACGCTTTTATATACCTGAAAATCACTATGATGTCCCCTCTCAGTCTTTTCCAAACTAAAAAAGCCCAATTCTTTCAGCCTTCCTTCATAGGGTATGTTCTCTAGACCTTTCATCATTCTTGTTGCTCTTTTCTGGACCTTCTCCAATTTCTCCACATCTTTCTTGGACACAATATTCCAGGTGAGGCCTAATCAGCGCAGAGTAGAGCGGAAGAATGACTTCTCGTGTCTTGCTCACAACACACCTGTTAATGCATCCTGTTAATGGATCGATTAGTCGATAAGGGGGAGATGTGGCGCTCACTATTCCCTCTGCGCCTTTGAAATGCAGTAAGAGCTGTCCACGGCTCTTAGGACATTTAAAAGGCAGAGGAGCAGCAGGGTCTCAAGCAGTCCCCGCTCACCCCGGGTTCTGCCTCGCACTCTGAAATGTAGTGAGCCCCCTGCGCAGCTCTTGCTGCGTTTCAAACGGGAAGGCACAGCGCTCAGACCGGCACTAGCAGGGCCGGCTTCAGTCCCTGTTCGTGCTGCTTCCCCACTACGCCTCTATCTCCCCTGTGCCCTGCGGAGATGGTGCTGGGGGAAGCTGGCTTTTAAGCTGGCTCCCCCAGCCCCGGCTCCCGCTCCCCCGTTGCTGCCTCTCTCTAGCGGGTAGTTAACTAGTTGCTTACATCCCTGTTCCCACAGCTCTTTGCACAGGCTGAACTGACTCCGTGTCAAAGCAAATCATTCACATTCATTTGAATGCTCCTTATGTAGCCAGAGCCCTGCAAACAAGTCTTTCTGTAAATAAACATCTGGCTCTTGGATCTGTATTGAAATCAGGCGTGAGCAATGTGAAACACAAATGGTGTACCAGGAAGAAAGGCTACATACGTTACTAGTACGGTGGGTGGTTTTCATGGGAAACACTGCCTCGGAATCTGTTGCTTTTCTTCCTTTCTTCCCCTTGATTGTTGGGGGGTGGGGGGTGAGTATATGTTAGCGACTTAGAAGCTAGAGACAGCCTACAATGCCAGAAAGTGAACTTAGTTCTGATTAAATTTTAATTGCTCCCAAACTTCCACTAGTTATGCACTTTTAAGTTTCACACCGTCAGACCGTACTCATCAGCCGGTGGTGCGTGCAAGAGAAATTTGGCTGATGCTAGCAAAATGCTGCAGATGAGCTAGGCCACAAGAGCTGCAATGTATAATAAGTCTGAATATTTGTAGGTGTCTGAAAGAAAAATTAAAGACCTGGAAATAGCAATAAACTGGATGCAATCCTCTTCGAACTGAGAACAAGTCACCACCTTGAGGAATTGCAACCAACACCTGGAAAACAAGTTCAGGTTAAGAAATGCAAAGTCTCTCTCGGGTTCCTGGAAGTGTTACAACAGGAGACCACTGTAATTAGTTTTTTCAGCGCATTTGATTTAAGGGATGTGTGTACCTCCATGGAAACCTTAGAGAAACATTCTATTCCAAGGCAATTCGGCATTTACCTTGTATCTCAGAAGTTCTAGGTTTTCCATTGCCTGAAAGCAGAATCGTTGTTCTCTTTTAGAAGATCATTTGTTCCTGCTGCTTATTCCCTCCGTGTTGTCTGTGACATGATTCCAGCCATCAGCTGGCTCTTACATCATCAAGAGAGGGTCATAGCCGAAACTAAGGGATAAACAACAGGAGCAGATACTTTAAGTAGAAAAGATTCGGGATTGTTTTTTGTTGTTTTTTTGTCCCTGAAGGAATGAAAAAAGATGATGAAAGTTGGCATATCAGTAGCAGTATTTGTCAATAAGATTAGTTTGGGTGGGTTTTTGTTTGTTTTTGTTTACATTATGTCAAAATTAGCTTGCATAGATGCATGATTTGATAGATGCAAGTCTGTGTTGAATCTTTCCTGCCTAAAGTCAGAACGTTGCGAGAGAACACCCTTAGATTCCTATTTAAGATTTTTCCCTCTGTGCTCTCCTGTCCTGCCCTTATCTAGGGTCCCTCTCTAAGCTCTGAGGCCTCTCTGAATTGAAATGGGAGGTGTATCCTAGGCCTAGGTACTTGGATTGGTCCCCCTCCCCTCCAATAGCAATTGGCCAGCTGAGCTCCTAGCAGAGTTACGTTTGAGGATTCTTTGGTGGATCTCCCAAACTTCTTACAATGGGGCATGTGAGTCTCTTCCTGAGCCTGGCACCATCTACCCAGCAAAGCTGAGGCTGCTCCTTTAGCCCCCTCTCCCTCCCTTTTTTCATGTTGTTAGAAATACTCAGTTGAGGGAGGGATAGCTCAGGGGTTTGAGCACTGGCCTGCTAAACCCAGAGTTGTGAGTTCAATCCTTGAGGGGGCCATTTAGGGATCTGGGGCAAATCTGTCAGGGCTGGTACTTGGTCCTGCCGTGAGGGCAGGGGACTGGACTCAATGACCTCTCAAGGTAATTTCCAGCTTTAGGAGACAGGTATATCAGTGAACTGAAAAATCTTTTGTGAGCCCAACTCTAATGGTCAGTGTCAGAACTGGGGTGGAGAACGAAAGGAAGCTGCTGGCAGTAGCTTTGAGGTACTCCGTGGTGGGGTGTGAGTGGGCTCAGAAAGACACGAAACAAAAGTATCTGTCTATGGAGAAACCTGCAGATACCCAGAAGGACTTGGGATTATCTGTCACACCACAGTTGTGAAATGTGCCTCAAAGGAAGGGAGAAATTTGTGCAAACATGAAAATGGAGGATTTTGGAGCACCAGACTGAGAGGCGAGGGCATGGTTGGAGATGACTTAGTTTCTCATTCTCTGAGGCTGAGTTGCTAGAATGCAGAGTGTTTGTCCTTACTGAATTTCATCATGTTTACTTCAGCCCTTTTCTCCAGTTTGTCCAGATCATTTTGAATTTTAATCCTGTCCTCCGTAGCACTTGCAACCCCTCCCAGCTTGGTACCATTTGCAAACTTTATAAGTGTACCCTCTATGCAATTATCTAAATAATTGATGGCAGATGGGGTGAGCATCTCTCTGGCAAATATTTACAACACAAATTAATTTCACTAGATTAGAAAATGAAAGGGAAAATATCAAAGTACAGCTTGCTATTATTTCCTTGTTTTGTTTTAATTGCAAGAGATATAAAATGAGTCTTGGGCTGTGTGTTAGAAACAGAGTGCATCTTTAGCAGTGTATTGAACCAGTAATTTTATCCTGCACTTATGCTAATAGCGGAACAAAAAGTCTCTGGTGTCCTTTTTTGTTGCTGATCCAGATTGCATGTGTCTCTAGCTTCTTTTCTTCTGGCTTTCTGGTGTATGTCCATATCTGGCGTCATGAATAAAATCATGCAAAATGTGTGCACCTTTAGCCAAGTAATACATTTTTTTTTAAAATGATGAATTGGGTATGTAGCAGCTTACTGTGTGTGTTTTGGAGACATGCCTTTTTGGATCAGACTGTCACTTTTGTTCCATACGGATGGCAGCTATTTGTTCTTATTAGAGTTCCTCTCAAGGAGAATAAGATTAAACATTTAAAAATGACTCTGGAGGACTTTATTAACCTGATTACGTTACTTCAGCAGCTTACGTTTTCTTCTTATTGTTTGACATTTGGTTTCTTCTTGTTGTGTTGATGTTAGTTTCCCCATTACAAATATGGATCTCTCTCCTTTCTGTGGGCCTGTTTCAACAGCTCGCAAAGTTAACAGTGCATTTTTTCCATTGATAACAAGATGATTTTCAGGTTTTATCTCCATGTTCAGGTGTTAGCCTCAACTAACTTTTGACAACATACGACTAAAAAAAATCTGATTCTGTGTTGGGTTTTAAGGTTAGAAATTGGTACTAGAGGTATTTTGCAATGTTCTTATTGACATTTGTGGGTTTTTTAATCTATATTTTGGGTAACACTTTCAAAAGTGCTTATGTGACCTAACAGCTGCTCAAGGAAAAGGAACATAACTTAAAACGCCAAAGTGGCATGGAACATTGGTTCCTAAACCACTTAGGCGCAGAGTCTCAAAGGTATTTAGGTGCCTACTTCCAAGAGAGGGCTGAGGAGAGTTTACCCCAGTTTATGGGTTACATAGCAGGACACCTTATCGGTCTTGCCCTGGAAAAAATCCAGTACCTGGTATATGAGCGTGCAGGTGATGGGTGGGAGCGTACAACCCCTCCATAGGTCTATTTGAATTTCACTGCTGTGTCCATGTCAAATGCCACCTCTGCTTCATTGAGTGGAGAAACTCGATGGGGATGGTGGTAAAGATGGTGGACTCAACAGCAAGTGGAGGAGCCATTCACAAAAGGATACCAGGTAACTTCTCCCTGTTGGAGTGTCTGTCACTCATTGGCCTACTGCGGCCGGGGTACTGATTGGCCAACATTCCCCAGTTCCCAAGATTTCACTTTGGCCAAAAGAGCCAAATGGAGCCTCTTTCATCTCCACTCGAGTAGGGCATCTAAACACCTTAGAGGATGTGGATGGAAGTTAGGTGCACAGTGCCTTTGAGTATCTAGGACATGAGCACTTTTGAAATAATTGCCTCCCTCCCTCTCTCTGTGCACATTCAAAATCTGCTACGCTGCTGCAGGATCTGTTCACAATGTTAATTCCTCATTTGGTGTTAAAGCCCTTTTATACAATGTGGGTGTCTAGACTACAGGGTTTTGTCGACAAAAGTGGCCTTTTGTCGATAAAACTATACCTGTGTCTACACTACCGCCGAGTTCTGTCGACATAACGTTGACAGAACTCGGCAGTTTTGTTGACAGTGGTAAACCTCATTCTACGAAGAACAATGCCTTTTGTCGATAGAGTTCTGTCGACAGACGGCGTTATTGCATCTACACTCTCATGTCGACAAAGCGGCTTGCTTTGTCAACAGAACAGGGTGAAGTCTAAATGCTCTTTGTCGACAGAAGCTTTGTCGACAGTATCTGTCGTCAAAGCCTCTGTCAACAAAAACCTGTAGTCTAGACATACCCTGCCAGTGCTCCATAAAATCAATGTAGGCCTCAATCCTGCAGTCACAGGCAGGCAAGCTGATCCCTGAACCTGAGTAACAACAACACTGGCTAGAGCTATAAACAATATTTAAATACCTCTGCAAAATAATTAAGCATACAGGAAGGGATCTATCAGCATCTTATTGTCTTCAAAGGAAAACAATTTCTTTTCAGACGGATCTGAACTTTGATGTTCTCATAATATATTTGTGTCTGTTTTTTGTGTTCACATGAAAAATTTGGTTTGTTTCATGCAAACGTATTCTCTGCCCTTCCCTCTGCTTTCCCCCATCTACAAAGGAGTAAATTAAATCACAGGTGGGTTTGATGAAGGAAGGTAAAGGGTCCATGCAATGACCATCGGAATCAAAAGTGAATCAGAGTCTGAAACCTTGTCCGCTTTTCGTTCTGTAGAGCAGAGTGATTAGGGTTGCCCGGTGTCTGGTATTGGCAGCCTCTGTCCAGTAAAAAACCCATGTAAAATGTCCAGTATTTTCTGTTTTTCTTGGGACATTCCTCCCCCGCTGCATATGGTGGGGGCAGGAGAAGTGGAGATTTAAAACCGCAGTGGCTCTTTTTTTTTCTTCCTCAACAGCTTTGATCCTTTTTTTTTTTCTTGTGCTCCACCAATTTCCCCACCATGTTTGGTATTTTTTTGTGAAAGTATCTGGCAACCCTATGAGTGATAGGAGAGGTCTCAGGATGATGACAGCATGGCATCAAGGCTACGTCTAGACTGCAAGCCTCTTTCGAAAAAGAACGTCTAGACTGCAACCAGTACTTTTGAAAAAGCAAGCCGCTTTTTCGAAAGAGAGCACC